>NW_027017056.1:0-43121 GCF_036013445.1 Caloenas nicobarica
GACAGAGCCCGACAAAGGCCCGACAGAGCCCGACAGAGCCCGACAGAGCCCAGTAGAGCCCGACAGAGCCCGACAGAGCCCAACAGGGCCCGACAGAGCCCGACAGAGCCCAGTAGAGCCCGACAGAGCCCGTCAGGGCCGGACAGGCCCCGACAGGGCCCAGTAGAGCCCGACAGAGCCCGACAGAGCCCAGTAGAGGCCGACAGAGCCGAGAGGGCCCGACAGAGCCCGACAGAACCCGACAGGCCCAGTAGAGCCCGACAGAGCCCGACAGAGCCCGACAGAGCCCGACAGGCCCGACAGAGCCCGACAGAGCCCGACAGAGCCCGACAGCGCCCGACAGGGCCCAGTAGAGCCCGACAGAGCCCGACAGAGCCCGACAGAGCCCGACAGGGCCCGACAGAGCCGACAGGGCCCGACAGGGCCCAGTAGAGCCCGACAGAGCCCAACAGGCCCGACAGAGCCCGACAGAGCCCGACAGAGCCCGACAGGGCCCAGTAGAGCCCGACAGAGCCCGACAGAGCCCGACAGGGCCCGACAGAGCCCGACAGAGCCCGACAGGGCCCAGTAGAGCCCGACAGAGCCCGACAGAGCCGACAGAGCCCGACAGAGCCCAGTAGAGCCCGACAGGGCCCGACAGAGCCCGACAGAGCCCGACAGCGCCCGACAGGGCCCAGTAGAGCCCGACAGAGCCCGACAGAGCCCGACAGAGCCCGACAGGGCCCGACAGAGCCCGACAGAGCCCGACAGGGCCCAGTAGAGCCCGACAGAGCCCAACAGGGCCCGACAGAGCCCGACAGAGCCCGACAGAGCCGACAGGGCCCAGTAGAGCCCGACAGAGCCCGACAGAGCCCGACAGAGCCCGACAGGGCCCGACAGGGCCCGACAGAGCCCGACAGGGCCCGACAGGGCCCGACAGAGCCCGACAGGGCCCAGTAGAGCCCGACAGAGCCCGATAGAGCCGACAGGGCCCGACAGGGCCCAGTAGAGCCCGACAGAGCCCGACAGAGCCCAGTAGAGCCCAGTAGAGCCCGACAGAGCCCGACAGAGCCCGACAGAGCCCGACCAGGGCCCGACAGGGCCCGACAGGGCCCGACAGAGCCCGACAGGGCCCAGTAGAGCCCGACAGAGCCCGATAGAGCCCGACAGGGCCCGACAGGGCCCAGTAGAGCCCGACAGAGCCCGACAGAGCCCAGTAGAGCCCAGTAGAGCCCGACAGAGCCCGACAGAGCCCGACAGAGCCCGACAGGGCCCGACAGGGCCCGACAGAGCCCGACAGGGCCCGACAGGCCCGACAGGGCCCAGTAGAGCCCGAAAGAGCCCGACAGAGCCCAGTAGAGCCCAGTAGAGCCCGACAGGGCCCGACAGGCCCGACAGGGCCCATTAGAGCCCGACAGAGCCCGACAGAGCCTGACAGAGCCCGACAGGGCCCGACAGGGCCCGACAGAGTCCGACAGAGCCCGACAGGGCCCAGTAGAGCCCGACAGAGCCCGACAGAGCCCGACAGGGCCCGACAGGGCCCGACAGGGCCCGACAGGGCCCAGTAGAGCCCGATAGAGCCCGACAGAGCCCGACAGAGCCCGACAGGGCCCGACAGAGCCCGACAGAGCCCGACAGGGCCCGACAGGGCCCGACAGAGCCCGACAGGGATTGATAGAGCCCGACAGGGCCCGACAGAGCCCGACAGAGCCCGACAGGGCCCAGTAGAGCCCGACAGAGCCCAGTAGAGCCCAGTAGAGCCCGACAGAGCCCGACAGAGCCCGACAGAGCTCGACAGGGCCCGACAGGGCCGACAGGGCCCGACAGAGCCCAGTAGAGCCCGACAGAGCCCGACAGAGCCCGACAGAGCCCGACAGGGCCCGACAGAGCCCGACAGAGCCCGACAGGGCCCAGTAGAGCCCGACAGAGCCCGACAGGGCCCGACAGGGCCCGACAGAGACCGACAGGGCCCGACAGAGCCCGACAGAGCCCGACAGAGCCCGACAGGGCCCCACAGAGCCCGAAAGAGCCCGACAAAGCCCAGTAGAGCCCGACAGAGCCCGACAGAGCCCGACAGGGCCCGACAGAGCCCAGTAGAGCCCGACAGAGCCCGACAGAGCCCGACAGGGCCCGACAGGGCCCGACAGAGCCCGACAGAGCCCGACAGGGCCCAGTAGAGCCCGACAGAGCCCGACAGAGCCCGACAGAGCCCGACAGAGCCCAGTAGAGCCCGACAGAGCCCGACAGAGCCCGACAGGGCCCGACAGGGCCCGACAGAGGCCGACAGAGCCCGACAGGGCCCGACAGGGCCCGACAGAGCCCAGTAGAGCCCGACAGAGCCCGACAGAGCCCGACAGGGCCCGACAGGGCCCGACAGGGCCCAGTAGAGCCCGACAGAGCCCGACAGAGCCCGACAGGGCCCGACAGGGCCCGACAGGGCCCGACAGGGCCCGACAGAGCCCAGTAGAGCCCGACAGAGCCCGACAGAGCCCGACAGAGCCCGACAGGGCCCGACAGGGCCCAGTAGAGCCCGACAGAGCCCGACAGAGCCCGACAGAGCCCGACAGAGCCCGACAGAGCCCAGTAGAGCCCGACAGAGCCCGACAGAGCCCAACAGGGCCCGACAGAGCCCGACAGAGCCCAGTAGAGCCCGACAGAGCCCGTCAGGGCCGGACAGGCCCCGACAGGGCCCAGTAGAGCCCGACAGAGCCCGACAGAGCCCAGTAGAGGCCGACAGAGCCGAGAGGGCCCGACAGAGCCCGACAGAACCCGACAGGGCCCAGTAGAGCCCGACAGAGCCCGACAGAGCCCGACAGAGCCCGACAGGGCCCGACAGAGCCCGACAGAGCCCGACAGAGCCCGACAGCGCCCGACAGGGCCCAGTAGAGCCCGACAGAGCCCGACAGAGCCCGACAGAGCCCGACAGGGCCCGACAGGGCCCGACAGGGCCCGACAGGGCCCAGTAGAGCCCGACAGAGCCCAACAGGGCCCGACAGAGCCCGACAGAGCCCGACAGAGCCCGACAGGGCCCAGTAGAGCCCGACAGAGCCCGACAGAGCCCGACAGGGCCCGACAGAGCCCGACAGAGCCCGACAGGGCCCAGTAGAGCCCGACAGAGCCCGACAGAGCCCGACAGAGCCCGACAGAGCCCAGTAGAGCCCGACAGGGCCCGACAGAGCCCGCAGAGCCCGACAGCGCCCGACAGAGCCCGACAGCGCCCGACAGGGCCCAGTAGAGCCCGACAGAGCCCGACAGAGCCCGACAGAGCCCGACAGGGCCCGACAGAGCCCGACAGAGCCCGACAGGGCCCAGTAGAGCCCGACAGAGCCCAACAGGGCCCGACAGAGCCCGACAGAGCCCGACAGAGCCCGACAGGGCCCAGTAGAGCCCGACAGAGCCCGACAGAGCCCGACAGAGCCCGACAGGGCCCGACAGGGCCCGACAGAGCCCGACAGGGCCCGACAGGGCCCGACAGAGCCCGACAGGCCCAGTAGAGCCCGACAGAGCCGATAGAGCCCGACAGGGCCGACAGGCCCAGTAGAGCCCGACAGAGCCCGACAGAGCCCAGTAGAGCCCAGTAGAGCCCGACAGAGCCCGACAGAGCCCGACAGAGCCCGACAGGGCCCGACAGGGCCCGACAGAGCCCGACAGGGCCCAGTAGAGACCGACAGAGCCCGATAGAGCCCGACAGGGCCCGACAGGGCCCAGTAGAGCCCGACAGAGCCCGACAGAGCCCAGTAGAGCCCAGTAGAGCCCGACAGAGCCCGACAGAGCCCGACAGAGCCCGACAGGGCCCGACAGGGCCCGACAGAGCCCGACAGGGCCCGACAGGGCCCGACAGAGCCCGACAGGGCCCGACAGGGCCCGACAGGGCCCAGTAGAGCCCGAAAGAGCCCGACAGAGCCCAGTAGAGCCCAGTAGAGCCCGATAGGGCCCGACAGGGCCCGACAGGGCCCATTAGAGCCCGACAGAGCCCGACAGAGCCTGACAGAGCCCGACAGGGCCCGACAGGCCCGACAGAGTCCGACAGAGCCCGACAGGGCCCAGTAGAGCCCGACAGAGCCCGACAGAGCCCGACAGGGCCCGACAGGGCCCGACAGGGCCCGACAGGGCCCAGTAGAGCCCGATAGAGCCCGACAGAGCCCGACAGAGCCCGACAGGGCCCGACAGAGCCCGACAGAGCCCGACAGGGCCCGACAGGGCCCGACAGAGCCCGACAGGGATTGATAGAGCCCGACAGGGCCCGACAGAGCCCGACAGAGCCCGACAGGGCCCAGTAGAGCCCGACAGAGCCCAGTAGAGCCCAGTAGAGCCCGACAGAGCCCGACAGAGCCCGACAGAGCTCGACAGGGCCCGACAGGGCCCGACAGGGCCCGACAGAGCCCAGTAGAGCCCGACAGAGCCCGACAGAGCCCGACAGAGCCCCGACAGGGCCCGACAGAGCCCGACAGAGCCCGACAGGGCCCAGTAGAGCCCGACAGAGCCCGACAGGGCCTGACAGGGCCCGACAGAGACCGACAGGGCCCGACAGAGCCCGACAGAGCCCGACAGAGCCCGACAGGGCCCCACAGAGCCCGAAAGAGCCCGGACAAAGCCCAGTAGAGCCCGACAGAGCCCGACAGAGCCCGACAGGGCCCGACAGAGCCCAGTAGAGCCCGACAGAGCCCGACAGAGCCCGACAGGGCCCGACAGGGCCCGACAGAGCCCGACAGAGCCCGACAGGGCCCAGTAGAGCCCGACAGAGCCCGACAGAGCCCGACAGAGCCCGACAGAGCCCAGTAGAGCCCGACAGAGCCGACAGAGCCCGACAGGGCCCGACAGGGCCCGACAGAGGCCGACAGAGCCCGACAGGGCCGACAGGGCCCGACAGAGCCCAGTAGAGCCCGACAGAGCCCGACAGAGCCCGACAGGGCCCGACAGGGCCCGACAGGGCCCAGTAGAGCCCGACAGAGCCCGACAGAGCCCGACAGGGCCCGACAGGGCCCGACAGGGCCCGACAGGGCCCGACAGAGCCCAGTAGAGCCCGACAGAGCCCGACAGAGCCCGACAGAGCCCGACAGGGCCCGACAGGGCCCAGTAGAGCCCGACAGAGCCCGACAGAGCCCGACAGAGCCCAGTAGAGCCCAGTAGAGCCCGACAGAGCCCGACACAGCCCGACAGAGCCCGACAGAGCCCGACAGAGCCCGACAGGGCCCGACAGAGCCCGACAGAGCCCGACAGAGCCCGACAGAGCCCGACAGAGCCCGACAGAGACCGACAGAGCCCGACAGAGCCCAGTAGAGCCCGACAGAGCCCGACAGAGCCCGACAGAACCCGACAGGGCCCAGTAGAGCCCGACAGAGCCCGACAGGGCCCGACAGAGCCCGACAGAGCCCGACAGAGCCCGACAGCGCCCGACAGGGCCCAGTAGAGCCCGACAGAGCCCGACAGAGCCCGACAGGGCCCGCCAGAGCCCGACAGAGCCGACAGAGCCCAGTAGAGCCCGACAGAGCCCAACAGGGCCCGACAGAGCCCGACAGAGCCCGACAGAGCCCGACAGGGCCCAGTAGAGCCCGACAGAGCCCGACAGAGCCCGACAGAGCCCGACAGGGCCCGACAGAGCCCGACAGAGCCCGACAGGGCCCGACAGAGCCCGACAGAGCCCGACAGAGCCCGACAGGGCCCAGTAGAGCCCGACAGAGCCCGACAGAGCCCGACAGAGCCCGACAGAGCCCAGTAGAGCCCGACAAGAGCCCGACAGAGCCCGACAGAGGCCGACAGGGCCCGACAGAGCCCGACAGGGCCCGACAGGGCCCAGTAGAGCCCGACAGAGCCCGACAGGGCCCGACAGAGCCCGACAGGGCCCAGTAGAGCCCGACAGAGCCCGATAGAGCCCGACAGGGCCCGACAGGGCCCGACAGGTCCCAGTAGAGCCGACAGAGCCCGACAGAGCCCAGTAGAGCCCAGTAGAGCCCGACAGAGCCCGACAGAGCCCGACAGAGCCCGACAGGGCCCGACAGAGCCCGACAGAGCCGACAGGGCCCGACAGAGCCCGACAGGGCCCGACAGGGCCCAGTAGAGCCCGACAGAGCCCGACAGAGCCCAGTAGAGCCCAGTAGAGCCGACAGGGCCCGACAGGGCCCGATAGGGCCCATTAGAGCCGACAGAGCCGGACAGAGCCTGACAGAGCCCGACAGGCCCGACAGGGCCCGACAGAGCCCGACAGAGCCCGACAGAGCCCGACAGAGCCTGACAGAGCCCGACAGAGCCCGACAGGGCCCGACAGAGCCCGACAGAGCCCGACAGGGCCCGACAGAGCCCGACAGAGCCCGACAGGGCCCGACAGAGCCCGACAGAGCCCGACAGGGCCCAGTAGAGCCCGACAGAGGCCCGACAGAGGCCCGACAGAGCCCGACAGAGCCCAGTAGAGCCCGACAGAGCCGGACAGAACCCGACAGAGCCCAGTACAGCCCGACAGAGCCGGACAGAGCCCGACAGAGCCCGACAGGGCCCAACAGAGCCCGACAGGGCCCGACAGGGCCCGACAGAGCCCGACAGAGCCCGACAGGGCCCGACAGAGCCCGACAGGGCCCAGTAGAGCCCGACAGAGCCCGATAGAGCCCGACAGGGCCCGACAGGGCCCAGTAGAGCCCGACAGAGCCGACAGAGCCCGACAGAGCCCGACAGGGCCCGACAGGGCCCGACAGGGCCCAGTAGAGCCCGAAAGAGCCCGACAGAGCCCAGTAGAGCCCAGTAGAGCCCGACAGGGCCCGACAGGGCCCGACAGGGCCCATTAGAGCCCGACAGAGCCCGACAGAGCCTGACAGAGCCCGACAGGGCCCGACAGGGCCCGACAGAGTCCGACAGAGCCCGACAGGGCCCAGTAGAGCCCGACAGAGCCCGACAGAGCCCGACAGGGCCCGACAGGGCCCGAAAGGGCCCGACAGAGCCCGACAGGGCCCAGTAGAGCCCGATAGAGCGCGACAGAGCCCGACAGAGCCCGACAGGGCACGACAGAGCCCGACAGAGCCCGACAGGGCCCGACAGAGCCCGACAGAGCCCGACAGAGCCCGACAGGGCCCAGTAGAGCCCGACAGAGCCCAGTAGAGCCCGACAGAGCCCGACAGAGCCCAACAGGGCCCGACAGAGCCCGACAGAGCCCAGTAGAGCCCGACAGAGCCCGTCAGGGCCGGACAGGCCCCGACAGGGCCCAGTAGAGCCCGACAGAGCCCGACAGAGCCCAGTAGAGGCCGACAGAGCCGAGAGGGCCCGACAGAGCCCGACAGAACCCGACAGGGCCCAGTAGAGCCCGACAGAGCCCGACAGAGCCCGACAGAGCCCGACAGGGCCCGACAGAGCCCGACAGAGCCCGACAGAGCCCGACAGCGCCCGACAGGGCCCAGTAGAGCCCGACAGAGCCCGACAGAGCCCGACAGAGCCCGACAGGGCCCGACAGAGCCCGACAGGGCCCGACAGGGCCCAGTAGAGCCCGACAGAGCCCAACAGGGCCCGACAGAGCCCGACAGAGCCCGACAGAGCCCGACAGGGCCCAGTAGAGCCCGACAGAGCCCGACAGAGCCCGACAGGGCCCGACAGAGCCCGACAGAGCCCGACAGGGCCCAGTAGAGCCCGACAGAGCCCGACAGAGCCCGACAGAGCCCGACAGAGCCCAGTAGAGCCCGACAGGGCCCGACAGAGCCCGACAGAGCCCGACAGCGCCCGACAGGGCCCAGTAGAGCCCGACAGAGCCCGACAGAGCCCGACAGGGCCCGACAGAGCCCGACAGAGCCCGACAGGGCCCAGTAGAGCCCGACAGAGCCCAACAGGGCCCGACAGAGCCCGACAGAGCCCGACAGAGCCCGACAGGGCCCAGTAGAGCCCGACAGAGCCCGACAGAGCCCGACAGAGCCCGACAGAGCCCGACAGGGCCCGACAGGGCCCGACAGATCCCGACATGGCCCGACAGGGCCCGACAGAGCCCGACAGGGCCCAGTAGAGCCCGACAGAGCCCGATAGAGCCCGACAGGGCCCGACAGGGCCCAGTAGAGCCCGACAGAGCCCGACAGAGCCCAGTAGAGCCCAGTAGAGCCCGACAGAGCCCGACAGAGCCCGACAGAGCCCGACAGGGCCCGACAGGGCCCGACAGAGCCCGACAGGGCCCGACAGGGCCCGACAGGGCCCAGTAGAGACCGAAAGAGCCCGACAGAGCCCAGTAGAGCCCAGTAGAGCCCGACAGGGCCCGACAGGGCCCGACAGGGCCCATTAGAGCCCGACAGAGCCCGACAGAGCCTGACAGAGCCCGACAGGGCCCGACAGGGCCCGACAGAGTCCGACAGAGCCCGACAGGGCCCAGTAGAGCCCGACAGAGCCCGACAGAGCCCGACAGGGCCCGACAGGGCCCGACAGGGCCCGACAGGGCCCAGTAGAGCCCGATAGAGCCCGACAGAGCCCGACAGAGCCCGACAGGGCCCGACAGAGCCCGACAGAGCCCGACAGGGCCCGACAGGGCCCGACAGAGCCCGACAGGGATTGATAGAGCCCGACAGGGCCCGACAGAGCCCGACAGAGCCCGACAGGGCCCAGTAGAGCCCGACAGAGCCCAGTAGAGCCCAGTAGAGCCCGACAGAGCCCGACAGAGCCCGACAGAGCCCGACAGGGCCCGACAGAGCCCGACAGAGCCCGACAGGGCCCAGTAGAGCCCGACAGAGCCCGACAGGGCCCGACAGGGCCCGACAGAGACCGACAGGGCCCGACAGAGCCCGACAGAGCCCGACAGAGCCCGACAGGGCCCCACAGAGCCCGAAAGAGCCCGACAAAGCCCAGTAGAGCCCGACAGAGCCCGACAGAGCCCGACAGGGCCCGACAGAGCCCAGTAGAGCCCGACAGAGCCCGACAGAGCCCGACAGGGCCCGACAGGGCCCGACAGAGCCCGACAGAGCCCGACAGGGCCCAGTAGAGCCCGACAGAGCCCAACAGAGCCCGACAGAGCCCGACAGAGCCCAGTAGAGCCCGACAGAGCCCGACAGAGCCCGACAGGGCCCAACAGGGCCCGAAAGAGGCCGACAGAGCCCGACAGGGCCCGACAGGGCCCGACAGAGCCCAGTAGAGCCCGACAGAGCCCGACAGAGCCCGACAGAGCCCGACAGGGCCCGACAGGGCCCAGTAGAGCCCGACAGAGCCCGACAGAGCCCGACAGAGCCCGACAGGGCCCGACAGGGCCCGACAGGGCCCGACAGAGCCCAGTAGAGCCCGACAGAGCCCGACAGAGCCCGACAGAGCCCGACAGGGCCCGACAGGGCCCAGTAGAGCCCGACAGAGCCCGACAGAGCCCGACAGAGCCCAGTAGAGCCCAGTAGAGCCCGACAGAGCCCGACACAGCCCGACAGAGCCCGACAGAGCCCGACAGAGCCCGACAGGGCCCGACAGAGCCCGACAGGGCCCGACAGAGCCCGACAGAGCCCGACAGAGCCCGACAGGGCCCGACAGAGACCGACAGAGCCCGACAGAGCCCAGTAGAGCCCGACAGAGCCCGACAGAGCCCGACAGAACGCGACAGGGCCCAGTAGAGCCCGACAGAGCCCGACAGGGCCCGACAGAGCCCGACAGAGCCCGACAGAGCCCGACAGCGCCCGACAGGGCCCAGTAGAGCCCGACAGAGCCCGACAGAGCCCGACAGGGCCCGCCAGAGCCCGACAGAGCCCGACAGAGCCCAGTAGAGCCCGACAGAGCCCAACAGGGCCCGACAGAGCCCGACAGAGCCCGACAGAGCCCGACAGGGCCCAGTAGAGCCCGACAGAGCCCGACAGAGCCCGACAGAGCCCGACAGGGCCCGACAGAGCCCGACAGAGCCCGACAGAGCCCGACAGGGCCCGACAGAGCCCGACAGAGCCCGACAGAGCCCGACAGGGCCCAGTAGAGCCCGACAGAGCCCGACAGAGCCCGACAGAGCCCAGTAGAGCCCGACAGAGCCCGACAGAGCCCGACAGAGGCCGACAGGGCCCGACAGAGCCCGACAGGGCCCGACAGGGCCCAGTAGAGCCCGACAGAGCCCGACAGGGCCCGACAGAGCCCGACAGGGCCCAGTAGAGCCCGACAGAGCCCGATAGAGCCCGACAGGGCCCGACAGGGCCCGACAGGTCCCAGTAGAGCCCGACAGAGCCCGACAGAGCCCAGTAGAGCCCAGTAGAGCCCGACAGAGCCCGACAGAGCCCGACAGAGCCCGACAGAGCCCGACAGAGCCCGACAGAGCCCGACAGGGCCCGACAGAGCCCGACAGGGCCCGACAGGGCCCAGTAGAGCCCGACAGAGCCCGACAGAGCCCGGTAGAGCCCAGTAGAGCCCGACAGGGCCCGACAGGGCCCGATAGGGCCCATTAGAGCCCGACAGAGCCGGACAGAGCCTGACAGAGCCCGACAGGGCCCGACAGGGCCCGACAGAGCCCGACAGAGCCCGACAGAGCCCGACAGAGCCTGACAGAGCCCGACAGAGCCCGACAGGGCCCGACAGAGCCTGACAGAGCCCGACAGGGCCCGACAGAGCCCGACAGAGCCCGACAGGGACCGACAGAGCCCGACAGAGCCCGACAGGGCCCAGTAGAGCCCGACAGAGCCCGACAGAGCCCGACAGAGCCCGACAGAGCCCAGTAGAGCCCGACAGAGCCGGACAGAACCCGACAGAGCCCAGTAGAGCCCGACAGAGCCGGACAGAGCCCGACAGAGCCCGACAGGGCCCAACAGAGCCCGATAGGGCCCGACAGGGCCCGACAGAGCCCGACAGAGCCCGACAGGGCCCGACAGAGCCCGACAGGGCCCAGTAGAGCCCGACAGAGCCCGATAGAGCCCGACAGGGCCCGACAGGGCCCAGTAGAGCCCGACAGAGCCCGACAGGGCCCGACAGAGCCCGACAGGGCCCGACAGAGCCCGACAGGGCCCGACAGGGCCCGACAGGGCCCAGTAGAGCCCGAAAGAGCCCGACAGAGCCCAGTAGAGCCCAGTAGAGCCCGACAGGGCCCGACAGGGCCCGACAGGGCCCATTAGAGCCCGACAGAGCCCGACAGAGCCTGACAGAGCCCGACAGGGCCCGACAGGGCCCGACAGAGTCCGACAGAGCCCGACAGGGCCCAGTAGAGCCCGACAGAGCCCGACAGAGCCCGACAGGGCCCGACAGGGCCCGAAAGGGCCCGACAGAGCCCGACAGGGCCCAGTAGAGCCCGATAGAGCGCGACAGAGCCCGACAGAGCCCGACAGGGCACGACAGAGCCCGACAGAGCCCGACAGGGCCCGACAGAGCCCGACAGAGCCCGACAGAGCCCGACAGGGCCCAGTAGAGCCCGACAGAGCCCAGTAGAGCCCAGTAGAGCCCGACAGAGCCCGACAGAGCCCGACAGAGCCCGACAGAGCCCGACAGGGCCCAGTGGAGCCCGACAGAGCCTGACAGGGCCCGACAGAGCCCGACAGAGCCCGACAGGGCCCGACAGAGCCCGACAGAGCCCGACAGGGCCCGACAGATCCCGACAGAGCCCGACAGGGCCCGACAGGGCCCGACAGAGCCCGACAGAGCCCGACAGGGCCCAACAGGGCCCGACAGAGCCCGACAGGGCCCGACAGAGCCCGACAGGGCCCCACAGAGCCCGAAAGAGCCCGACAGGGCCCAGTAGAGCCCGACAGAGCCCGACAGAGCCCGACAGAGCCCAGTAGAGCCCGACAGAGCCCGACAGAGCCCGACAGAGCCCGACAGGGCCCGACAGGGCCCGACAGAGCCCGACAGAGCCCGACAGGGCCCGACAGAGCCCGACAGAGCCCGACAGGGCCCAGTAGAGCCCGACAGAGCCCGACAGGGCCCGACAGAGCCCGACAGGGCCCAGTAGAGCCCGACAGAGCCCGATAGAGCCCGACAGGGCCCGACAGGGCCCGACAGGGCCCAGTAGAGCCCGACAGAGCCCGACAGAGCCCAGTAGAGCCTAGTAGAGCCCGACAGAGCCCGACAGAGCCCGACAGAGCCCGACAGGGCCCGACAGAGCCCGACAGAGCCCGACAGAGCCCGACAGGGCCCGACAGGGCCCGACAGGGCCCGACAGGGCCCGACAGGGCCCAGTAGAGCCCGACAGAGCCCGACAGAGCCCAGTAGAGCCCAGTAGAGCCCGACAGGGCCCGACAGGGCCCGATAGGGCCCATTAGAGCCCGACAGAGCCGGACAGAGCCTGACAGAGCCCGACAGGGCCCGACAGGGCCCGACAGAGCCCGACAGAGCCCGACAGAGCCCGACAGAGCCCGACAGAGCCCGACAGAGCCCGACAGGGCCCGACAGAGCCCGACAGGGCCCGACAGGGCCCGACAGAGCCCGACAGAGCCCGACAGGGCCCAGTAGAGCCCGACAGAGCCCGACAGAGCCCGACAGAGCCCGACAGAGCCCAGTAGAGCCCGACAGAGCCGGACAGAGCCCGACAGAGCCCAGTAGAGCCCGACAGAGCCGGACAGAGCCCGACAGAGCCCGACAGGGCCCAACAGAGCCCGACAGGGCCCGACAGGGCCCGACAGAGCCCGACAGAGCCCGACAGGGCCCGACAGAGCCCGACAGGGCCCAGTAGAGCCCGACAGAGCCCGATAGAGCCCGACAGGGCCCGACAGGGCCCAGTAGAGCCCGACAGAGCCCGACAGAGCCCGACAGAGCCCGACAGGGCCCGACAGAGCCCGACAGAGCCCGACAGGGCCCGACAGGGCCCGACAGGGCCCAGTAGAGCCCGAAAGAGCCCGACAGAGCCCAGTAGATCCCAGTAGAGCCCGACAGGGCCCGACAGGGCCCGACAGGGCCCATTAGAGCCCGAAAGAGCCCGACAGAGCCTGACAGAGCCCGACAGGGCCCGACAGGGCCCGACAGAGTCCGACAGAGCCCGACAGGGCCCAGTAGAGCCCGACAGAGCCCGACAGAGCCCGACAGGGCCCGACAGGGCCCGAAAGGGCCCGACAGAGCCCGACAGGGCCCAGTAGAGCCCGATAGAGCGCGACAGAGCCCGACAGAGCCCGACAGGGCCCGACAGAGCCCGACAGAGCCCGACAGGGCCCGACAGGGCCCGACAGAGTCCGACAGGGCCCGATAGAGCCCGACAGGGCCCGACAGAGCCCGACAGAGCCCGACAGAGCCCGACAGAGCCCGACAGGGCCCAGTAGAGCCCGACAGAGCCCAGTAGAGCCCAGTAGAGCCCGACAGAGCCCGACAGAGCCCGACAGAGCCCGACAGGGCCCGACAGGGCCCAGTAGAGCCCGACAGAGCCTGACAGGGCCCGACAGAGCCCGACAGAGCCCGACAGGGCCCGACAGAGCCCGACAGAGCCCGACAGGGCCCGACAGAGCCCGACAGGGCCCGACAGGGCCCGACAGAGCCCGACAGAGCCCGACAGGGCCCGACAGGGCCCGACAGAGCCCGACAGGGCCCGACAGAGCCCGACAGAGCCCGACAGAGCCCGACAGGGCCCCACAGAGCCCGAAAGAGCCCGACAGGGCCCAGTAGAGCCCGACAGAGCCCGACAGAGCCCGACAGAGCCCGACAGAGCCCAGTAGAGCCCGACAGAGCCCGACAGAGCCCGACAGGGCCCGACAGGGCCCGACAGAGCCCGACAGAGCCCGACAGAGCCCGACAGGGCCCAGTAGAGCCCGATAGAGCCCGACAGAGCCCGACAGAGCCCGACAGAGCCCGACAGAGCCCGACAGGGCCCGACAGGGCCCGACAGAGCCCGACAGAGCCCGACAGGGCCCGACAGGGCCCAGTAGAGCCCGACAGAGCCCGACAGAGCCCGACAGAGCCCAGTAGAGCCCAGTAGAGCCCGACAGAGCCCGACAGAGCCCGACAGAGCCCGACAGAGCCCGACAGAGCCCGACAGGGCCCGACAGGGCCCGACAGGGCCCGACAGAGCCCGACAGAGCCCGACAGAGCCCGACAGGGCCCGACAGAGACCGACAGAGCCCGACAGAGCCCGACAGGGCCCAGTAGAGCCCGACAGAGCCCGACAGAGCCCGACAGAACCCGACAGGGCCCAGTAGAGCCCGACAGAGCCCGACAGAGCCCGACAGAGCCCGACAGAGCCCAGTAGAGCCCGACAGAGCCCGACAGAGCCCGACAGGGCCCGACAGGGCCCGACAGAGGCCGACAGAGCCCGACAGGGCCCGACAGGGCCCGACAGGGCCCAGTAGAGCCCGACAGAGCCCGACAGAGCCCGACAGAGCCCGACAGGGCCCGACAGGGCCCAGTAGAGCCCGACAGAGCCCGACAGAGCCCGACAGAGCCCGACAGGGCCCGACAGGGCCCGACAGGGCCCGACAGAGCCCAGTAGAGCCCGACAGAGCCCGACAGAGCCCGACAGAGCCCGACAGGGCCCGACAGGGCCCAGTAGAGCCCGACAGAGCCCGACAGAGCCCGACAGAGCCCAGTAGAGCCCAGTAGAGCCCGACAGAGCCCGACACAGCCCGACAGAGCCCGACAGAGCCCGACAGAGCCCGACAGGGCCCGACAGAGCCCGACAGGGCCCGACAGAGCCCGACAGAGCCCGACAGAGCCCGACAGGGCCCGACAGAGACCGACAGAGCCCGACAGAGCCCGACAGGGCCCAGTAGAGCCCGACAGAGCCCGACAGAGCCCGACAGAACCCGACAGGGCCCAGTAGAGCCCGACAGAGCCCGACAGGGCCCGAGAGAGCCCGACAGAGCCCGACAGAGCCCGACAGCGCCCGACAGGGCCCAGTAGAGCCCGACAGAGCCCGACAGAGCCCGACAGGGCCCGCCAGAGCCCGACAGAGCCCGACAGAGCCCAGTAGAGCCCGACAGAGCCCAACAGGGCCCGACAGAGCCCGACAGAGCCCGACAGAGCCCGACAGGGCCCAGTAGAGCCCGACAGAGCCCGACAGAGCCCGACAGGGCCCGACAGGGCCCGACAGAGCCCGACAGAGCCCGACAGGGCCCGACAGAGCCCGACAGAGCCCGACAGAGCCCGACAGGGCCCAGTAGAGCCCGACAGAGCCCGACAGAGCCCGACAGAGCCCAGTAGAGCCCGACAGAGCCCAGTAGAGCCCGACAGAGCCCGACAGAGCCCAACAGAGCCCGACAGAGGCCGACAGGGCCCGACAGAGCCCGACAGGGCCCGACAGGGCCCAGTAGAGCCCGACAGAGCCCGACAGGGCCCGACAGAGCCCGACAGGGCCCAGTAGAGCCCGACAGAGCCCGATAGAGCCCGACAGGGCCCGACAGGGCCCGACAGGGCCCAGTAGAGCCCGACAGAGCCCGACAGAGCCCAGTAGAGCCCAGTAGAGCCCGACAGAGCCCGACAGAGCCCGACAGAGCCCGACAGGGCCCGACAGAGCCCGACAGAGCCCGACAGGGCCCGACAGAGCCCGACAGGGCCCGACAGGGCCCAGTAGAGCCCGACAGAGCCCGACACAGCCCAGTAGAGCCCAGTAGAGCCCGACAGGGCCCGACAGGGCCCGATAGGGCCCATTAGAGCCCGACAGAGCCGGACAGAGCCTGACAGAGCCCGACAGGGCCCGACAGGGCCCGACAGAGCCCGACAGAGCCCGACAGAGCCCGACAGAGCCTGACAGAGCCCGACAGAGCCCGACAGGGCCCGACAGAGCCCGACAGAGCCCGACAGGGCCCGACAGAGCCCGACAGAGCCCGACAGGGCCCGACAGAGCCCGACAGAGCCCGACAGGGCCCAGTAGAGCCCGACAGAGCCCGACAGAGCCCGACAGAGCCCGACAGAGCCCAGTAGAGCCCGACAGAGCCGGACAGAACCCGACAGAGCCCAGTAGAGCCCGACAGAGCCGGACAGAGCCCGACAGAGCCCGACAGGGCCCGACAGAGCCCGACAGGGCCCGACAGGGCCCGACAGAGCCCGACAGAGCCCGACAGGGCCCGACAGAGCCCGACAGGGCCCAGTAGAGCCCGACAGAGCCCGATAGAGCCCGACAGGGCCCGACAGGGCCCAGTAGAGCCCGACAGAGCCCGACAGAGCCCGACAGAGCCCGACAGGGCCCGACAGAGCCCGACAGAGCCCGACAGGGCCCGACAGGGCCCGACAGGGCCCAGTAGAGCCCGAAAGAGCCCGACAGAGCCCAGTAGATCCCAGTAGAGCCCGACAGGGCCCGACAGGGCCCGACAGGGCCCATTAGAGCCCGACAGAGCCCGACAGAGCCTGACAGAGCCCGACAGGGCCCGACAGGGCCCGACAGAGTCCGACAGAGCCCGACAGGGCCCAGTAGAGCCCGACAGAGCCCGACAGAGCCCGACAGGGCCCGACAGGGCCCGAAAGGGCCCGACAGAGCCCGACAGGGCCCAGTAGAGCCCGATAGAGCGCGACAGAGCCCGACAGAGCCCGACAGGGCACGACAGAGCCCGAC
The DNA here is from genome assembly GCF_036013445.1 of Caloenas nicobarica. Lineage (NCBI taxonomy): Eukaryota > Metazoa > Chordata > Aves > Columbiformes > Columbidae > Caloenas > Caloenas nicobarica. Next base: position 16,343 of record NW_027017056.1, read on the forward strand.
AGAGCCCGACAGGGCCCGACAGAGCCCGACAGAGCCCGACAGAGCCCGACAGGGCCCAGTAGAGCCCGACAGAGCCCAGTAGAGCCCAGTAGAGCCCGACAGAGCCCGACAGAGCCCGACAGAGCCCGACAGGGCCCGACAGGGCCCAGTAGAGCCCGACAGAGCCTGACAGGGCCCGACAGAGCCCGACAGAGCCCGACAGGGCCCGACAGAGCCCGACAGAGCCCGACAGGGCCCGACAGGGCCCGACAGAGCCCGACAGAGCCCGACAGGGCCCAACAGGGCCCGACAGAGCCCGACAGGGCCCGACAGAGCCCGACAGGGCCCGACAGAGCCCGACAGGGCCCCACAGAGCCCGAAAGAGCCCGACAGGGCCCAGTAGAGCCCGACAGAGCCCGACAGAGCCCGACAGAGCCCGACAGAGCCCAGTAGAGCCCGACAGAGCCCGACAGAGCCCGACAGGGCCCGAAAGGGCCCGACAGAGCCCGACAGACCCCGACAGAGCCCGACAGGGCCCGACAGAGCCCGACAGAGCCCGACAGGGCCCAGTAGAGCCCGACAGAGCCCGACAGGGCCCGACAGAGCCCGACAGGGCCCAGTAGAGCCCGACAGAGCCCGATAGAGCCCGACAGGGCCCGACAGGGCCCAGTAGAGCCCGACAGAGCCCGACAGAGCCCAGTAGAGCCCAGTAGAGCCCGACAGAGCCCGACAGAGCCCGACAGAGTCCGACAGGGCCCGACAGAGCCCGACAGAGCCCGACAGAGCCCGACAGGGCCCGACAGGGCCCGACAGAGCCCGACAGGGCCCGACAGGGCCCAGTAGAGCCCGACAGAGCCCGACAGAGCCCAGTAGAGCCCAGTAGAGCCCGACAGGGCCCGACAGGGCCCGATAGGGCCCATTAGAGCCCGACAGAGCCGGACAGAGCCTGACAGAGCCCGACAGGGCCCGACAGGGCCCGACAGAGCCCGACAGAGCCCGACAGAGCCCGACAGAGCCTGACAGAGCCCGACAGAGCCCGACAGGGCCCGACAGAGCCCGACAGAGCCCGACAGGGCCCAGTAGAGCCCGACAGAGCCCGACAGAGCCCGACAGAGCCCAGTAGAGCCCGACAGAGCCGGACAGAGCCCGACAGAGCCCAGTAGAGCCCGACAGAGCCGGACAGAGCCCGACAGAGCCCGACAGGGCCCAACAGAGCCCGACAGGGCCCGACAGGGCCCGACAGAGCCCGACAGAGCCCGACAGGGCCCGACAGAGCCCGACAGGGCCCAGTAGAGCCCGACAGAGCCCGATAGAGCCCGACAGGGCCCGACAGGGCCCAGTAGAGCCCGACAGAGCCCGACAGAGCCCGACAGAGCCCGACAGGGCCCGACAGAGCCCGACAGAGCCCGACAGGGCCCGACAGGGCCCGACAGGGCCCAGTAGAGCCCGAAAGAGCCCGACAGAGCCCAGTAGATCCCAGTAGAGCCCGACAGGGCCCGACAGGGCCCGACAGGGCCCATTAGAGCCCGACAGAGCCCGACAGAGCCCGACAGAGCCCGACAGGGCCCGACAGGGCCCGACAGAGTCCGACAGAGCCCGACAGGGCCCAGTAGAGCCCGACAGAGCCCGACAGAGCCCGACAGGGCCCGAAAGGGCCCGACAGAGCCCGACAGGGCCCAGTAGAGCCCGATAGAGCGCGACAGAGCCCGACAGAGCCCTACAGGGCCCGACAGAGCCCGACAGAGCCCGACAGGGCCCGACAGGGCCCGACAGAGCCCGACAGGGCCCGATAGAGCCCGACAGGGCCCGACAGAGCCCGACAGAGCCCGACAGAGCCCGACAGAGCCCGACAGGGCCCAGTAGAGCCCGACAGAGCCCAGTAGAGCCCAGTAGAGCCCGACAGAGCCCGACAGAGCCCGACAGAGCCTGACAGGGCCCGACAGAGCCCGACAGAGCCCGACAGGGCCCGACAGAGCCCGACAGAGCCCGACAGGGCCCGACAGAGCCCGACAGAGCCCGACAGGGCCCGACAGGGCCCGACAGAGCCCGACAGAGCCCGACAGGGCCCGACAGGGCCCGACAGAGCCCGACAGGGCCCGACAGAGCCCGACAGAGCCCGACAGAGCCCGACAGGGCCCCACAGAGCCCGAAAGAGCCCGACAGGGCCCAGTAGAGCCCGACAGAGCCCGACAGAGCCCGACAGAGCCCGACAGAGCCCAGTAGAGCCCGACAGAGCCCGACAGAGCCCGACAGGGCCCGACAGGGCCCGACAGAGCCCGACAGAGCCCGACAGAGCCCGACAGGGCCCAGTAGAGCCCGATAGAGCCCGACAGAGCCCGACAGAGCCCGACAGAGCCCGACAGAGCCCGACAGGGCCCGACAGAGCCCGACAGAGCCCGACAGGGCCCGACAGGGCCCAGTAGAGCCCGACAGAGCCCGACAGAGCCCGACAGAGCCCGACAGAACCCGACAGAACCCGACAGAGCCCGACAGAGCCCGACAGAGCCCGACAGGGCCCGACAGAGCCCGACAGGGCCCGACAGACCCCGACAGAGCCCGACAGGGCCCGACAGAGCCCGACAGAGCCCGACAGGGCCCAGTAGAGCCCGACAGAGCCCGACAGGGCCCGACAGAGCCCGACAGGGCCCAGTAGAGCCCGACAGAGCCCGATAGAGCCCGACAGGGCCCGACAGGGCCCAGTAGAGCCCGACAGAGCCCGACAGAGCCCAGTAGAGCCCAGTAGAGCCCGACAGAGCCCGACAGAGCCCGACAGAGTCCGACAGGGCCCGACAGAGCCCGACAGAGCCCGACAGAGCCCGACAGGGCCCGACAGGGCCCGACAGAGCCCGACAGGGCCCGACAGGGCCCAGTAGAGCCCGACAGAGCCCGACAGAGCCCAGTAGAGCCCAGTAGAGCCCGACAGGGCCCGACAGGGCCCGATAGGGCCCATTAGAGCCCGACAGAGCCGGACAGAGCCTGACAGAGCCCGACAGGGCCCGACAGGGCCCGACAGAGCCCGACAGAGCCCGACAGAGCCCGACAGAGCCTGACAGAGCCCGACAGAGCCCGACAGGGCCCGACAGAGCCCGACAGAGCCCGACAGGGCCCAGTAGAGCCCGACAGAGCCCGACAGAGCCCGACAGAGCCCAGTAGAGCCCGACAGAGCCGGACAGAGCCCGACAGAGCCCAGTAGAGCCCGACAGAGCCGGACAGAGCCCGACAGAGCCCGACAGGGCCCAACAGAGCCCGACAGGGCCCGACAGGGCCCGACAGAGCCCGACAGAGCCCGACAGGGCCCGACAGAGCCCGACAGGGCCCAGTAGAGCCCGACAGAGCCCGATAGAGCCCGACAGGGCCCGACAGGGCCCAGTAGAGCCCGACAGAGCCCGACAGAGCCCGACAGAGCCCGACAGGGCCCGACAGAGCCCGACAGAGCCCGACAGGGCCCGACAGGGCCCGACAGGGCCCAGTAGAGCCCGAAAGAGCCCGACAGAGCCCAGTAGATCCCAGTAGAGCCCGACAGGGCCCGACAGGGCCCGACAGGGCCCATTAGAGCCCGACAGAGCCCGACAGAGCCCGACAGAGCCCGACAGGGCCCGACAGGGCCCGACAGAGTCCGACAGAGCCCGACAGGGCCCAGTAGAGCCCGACAGAGCCCGACAGAGCCCGACAGGGCCCGAAAGGGCCCGACAGAGCCCGACAGGGCCCAGTAGAGCCCGATAGAGCGCGACAGAGCCCGACAGAGCCCTACAGGGCCCGACAGAGCCCGACAGAGCCCGACAGGGCCCGACAGGGCCCGACAGAGCCCGACAGGGCCCGATAGAGCCCGACAGGGCCCGACAGAGCCCGACAGAGCCCGACAGAGCCCGACAGAGCCCGACAGGGCCCAGTAGAGCCCGACAGAGCCCAGTAGAGCCCAGTAGAGCCCGACAGAGCCCGACAGAGCCCGACAGAGCCTGACAGGGCCCGACAGAGCCCGACAGAGCCCGACAGGGCCCGACAGAGCCCGACAGAGCCCGACAGGGCCCGACAGAGCCCGACAGAGCCCGACAGGGCCCGACAGGGCCCGACAGAGCCCGACAGAGCCCGACAGGGCCCGACAGGGCCCGACAGAGCCCGACAGGGCCCGACAGAGCCCGACAGAGCCCGACAGAGCCCGACAGGGCCCCACAGAGCCCGAAAGAGCCCGACAGGGCCCAGTAGAGCCCGACAGAGCCCGACAGAGCCCGACAGAGCCCGACAGAGCCCAGTAGAGCCCGACAGAGCCCGACAGAGCCCGACAGGGCCCGACAGGGCCCGACAGAGCCCGACAGAGCCCGACAGAGCCCGACAGGGCCCAGTAGAGCCCGATAGAGCCCGACAGAGCCCGACAGAGCCCGACAGAGCCCGACAGAGCCCGACAGGGCCCGACAGAGCCCGACAGAGCCCGACAGGGCCCGACAGGGCCCAGTAGAGCCCGACAGAGCCCGACAGAGCCCGACAGAGCCCGACAGAACCCGACAGAACCCGACAGAGCCCGACAGAGCCCGACAGAGCCCGACAGGGCCCGACAGAGCCCGACAGGGCCTGATAGAGCCCGACAGAGCCCGACAGAGCCCGACAGGGCCCCACAGAGCCCGACAGAGCCCGACAGAGCCCGACAGAGCCCGACAGAGCCCGACAGGGACCGACAGAGCCCGACAGAGCCCGACAGAGCCCGACAGGGCCCGACAGAGCCCGACAGAGCCCGACAGAGCCCGACAGGGCCCAGTAGAGCCCAGTAGAACCCGACAGAGCCCAGTAGAGCCCGACAGAGCCCGACAGAGCCCGACAGAGCCCGACAGGGCCCGACAGAGCCCGACAGGGCCCAGTAGAGCCCGACAGAGCCCGACAAAGCCCGACAGAGCCCGACAGAGCCCAGTAGAGCCCGACAGAGCCCGACAGAGCCCGACAGGGCCCGACAGAGCCCGACAGAGCCCAGTAGAGCCCGACAGAGCCCGTCAGGGCCCGACAGGCCCCGACAGGGCCCGACAGAGCCCGACAGGGCCCAGTAGAGCCCAGTAGAACCCGACAGAGCCCAGTAGAGCCCGACAGAGCCCGACAGAGCCCGACAGAGCCCGACAGGGCCCGACAGAGCCCGACAGGGCCCAGTAGAGCCCGACAGAGCCCGACAAAGCCCGACAGAGCCCGACAGAGCCCAGTAGAGCCCGACAGAGCCCGACAGAGCCCGACAGGGCCCGACAGAGCCCGACAGAGCCCAGTAGAGCCCGACAGAGCCCGTCAGGGCCCGACAGGCCCCGACAGGGCCCAGTAGAGCCCGACAGAGCCCGACAGAGCCCAGTAGAGGCCGACAGAGCCCGACAGAGCCCGACAGAGCCCGACAGGGCCCGACAGGGCCCGACAGAGCCCGACAGCGCCCGACAGGGCCCAGTAGAGCCCGACAGAGCCCGACAGAGCCCGACAGAGCCCGACAGGGCCCGACAGAGCCCGACAGGGCCCGACAGGGCCCAGTAGAGCCCGACAGAGCCCAACAGGGCCCGACAGAGCCCGACAGAGCCCGACAGAGCCCGACAGGGCCCAGTAGAGCCCGACAGAGCCCGACAGAGCCCGACAGAGCCCGACAGGGCCCGACAGAGCCCGACAGAGCCCGACAGGGCCCGACAGAGCCCGACAGAGCCCGACAGGGCCCAGTAGAGCCCGACAGAGCCCGACAGAGCCCGACAGAGCCCGACAGAGCCCAGTAGAGCCCGACAGGGCCCGACAGAGCCCGACAGAGCCCGACAGAGCCCGACAGCGCCCGACAGGGCCCAGTAGAGCCCGACAGAGACCGACAGAGCCCGACAGAGCCCGACAGGGCCCGACAGAGCCCGACAGGGCCCAGTAGAGCCCGACAGAGCCCAACAGGGCCCGACAGAGCCCGACAGAGCCCGACAGAGCCCGACAGGGCCCAGTAGAGCCCGACAGAGCCCGACAGAGCCCGACAGAGCCCGACAGGGCCCGACAGGGCCCGACAGAGCCCGACAGGGCCCGACAGAGCCCGACAGGGCCCGACAGGGTTCGACAGAGCCCGACAGAGCCCGACAGGGCCCGACAGAGCCCGACAGGGCCCAGTAGAGCCCGACAGAGCCCGATAGAGCCCGACAGGGCCCGACAGGGCCCAGTAGAGCCCGACAGAGCCCGACAGAGCCCAGTAGAGCCCAGTAGAGCCCGACAGAGCCCGACAGAGCCCGACAGGGCCCGACAGGGCCCAGTAGAGCCCGAAAGAGCCCGACAGAGCCCAGTAGAGCCCAGTAGAGCCCGACAGGGCCCGACAGGGCCCGACAGGGCCCATTAGAGCCCGACAGAGCCCGACAGAGCCTGACAGAGCCCGACAGGGCCCGACAGGGCCCGACAGAGTCCGACAGAGCCCGACAGGGCCCAGTAGAGCCCGACAGAGCCCGACAGAGCCCGACAGGGCCCGACAGGGCCCGACAGGGCCCAGTAGAGCCCGATAGAGCCCGACAGAGCCCGACAGAGCCCGACAGGGCCCGACAGAGCCCGACAGAGCCCGACAGGGCCCGACAGGGCCCGACAGAGCCCGACAGGGCCCGATAGAGCCCGACAGGGCCCAACAGAGCCCGACAGACCCCGACAGGGCACGACAGAGCCCGACAGGGCCCAGTAGAGCCCGACAGAGCCCGACAGGGCCCGACAGAGCCCAACAGAGCCCGACAGAGCCCGACAGGGCCCAGTAGAGCCCGACAGAGCCCAGTAGAGCCCAGTAGAGCCCGACAGAGCCCGACAGAGCCCGACAGAGCTCGACAGGGCCCGACAGGGCCCGACAGGGCCCAGTAGAGCCCGACAGAGCCCGACAGGGCCCGACAGAGCCCGACAGAGCCCGACAGGGCCCGACAGAGCCCGACAGAGCCCGACAGGGCCCAGTAGAGCCCGACAGAGCCCGACAGAGCCCGACAGAGCCCGACAGGGCCCGACAGGGCCCAACAGGGCCCGACAGGGCCCGACAGAGCCCGACAGAGCCCGACAGAGCCCGACAGGGCCCCACAGAGCCCGAAAGAGCCCGACAAAGCCCAGTAGAGCCCGACAGAGCCCGACAGAGCCCGACAGAGCCCAGTAGAGCCCGACAGAGCCCGACAGAGCCCGACAGGGCCCGACAGGGCCCGACAGAGCCCGACAGAGCCCGACAGAGCCCGACAGGGCCCAGTAGAGCCCGACAGAGCCCGACAGAGCCCGACAGAGCCCAGTAGAGCCCGACAGAGCCCGACAGAGCCCGACAGGGCCCGACAGGGCCCGACAGAGCCCGACAGAGCCCGACAGGGCCCGACAGGGCCCGACAGAGCCCAGTAGAGCCCGACAGAGCCCGACAGAGCCCGACAGAGCCCGACAGAGCCCGACAGAGCCCGACAGGGCCCGACAGGGCCCAGTAGAGCCCGACAGAGCCCGACAGAGCCCGACAGAGCCCGACAGGGCCCGACAGAGCCCGACAGGGCCCGACAGGGCCCGACAGAGCCCAGTAGATCCCGACAGAGCCCGACAGAGCCCGACAGGGCCCGACAGGGCCCGACAGGGCCCAGTAGAGCCCGACAGAGCCCGACAGGGCCCGACAGAGCCCGACAGGGCCCGACAGGGCCCGACAGGGCCCGACAGAGCCCGACAGGGCCCGACAGGGTACGACAGAGCCCGACAGGGCCCGACAGGGCCCAGTAGAGCCCGACAGAGCCCGACAGAGCCCGACAGGGCCCGACAGGGCCCAGTAGAGCCCGACAGAGCCCGACAGAGCCCGACAGAGCCCAGTAGAGCCCAGTAGAGCCCGACAGAGCCCGACAGAGCCCGACAGGGCCCGACAGAGCCCGACAGGGCCCGACAGAGCCCGACAGAGCCCGACAGAGCCCGACAGGGCGCGACAGAGCCCGACAGAGCCCGACAGGGCCCAGTAGAGCCCGACAGAGCCCGACAGAGCCCGACAGAACCCGACAGGGCCCAGTAGAGCCCGACAGAGCCCGACAGGGCCCGACAGAGCCCGACAGAGCCCGACAGAGCCCGACAGGGCCCAGTAGAGCCCGACAGAGCCCGACAGAGCCCGACAGGGCCCGACAGGGCCCAGTAGAGCACGACAGAGCCCAACAGGGCCCGACAGAGAGCGACAGAGCCCGACAGAGCCCGACAGGGCCCAGTAGAGCCCGACAGAGCCCGACAGAGCCCGACAGAGCCCGACAGGGCCCGACAGAGCCCGACAGGGCCCGACAGAGCCCGACAGAGCCCAACAGGGCCCGACAGAGCCCGACAGAGCCCGACAGGGCCCAGTAGAGCCCGACAGAGCCCGACAGAGCCCGACAGAGCCCGACAGAGCCCAGTAGAGCCCGACAGAGCCCGACAGAGCCCGACAGAGGCCGACAGGGCCCGACAGAGCCCGACAGGGCCCGACAGGGCCCGACAGAGCCCAGTAGAGCCCGACAGAGCCCGACAGGGCCCGACAGAGCCCGACAGGGCCCAGTAGAGCCCGACAGAGCCCGATAGAGCCCGACAGGGCCCGACAGGGCCCGACATGGCCCAGTAGAGCCCGACAGAGCCCGACAGAGCCCAGTAGAGCCCAGTAGAGCCCGACAGAGCCCGACAGAGCCCGACAGAGCCCGACAGGGCCCGACAGGGCCCGACAGGGCCCAGTAGAGCCCGACAGAGCCCGACAGAGCCCAGTAGAGCCCAGTAGAGCCCGACAGGGCCCGACAGGGCCCGACAGGGCCCATTAGAGCCCGACAGAGCCCGACAGAGCCTGACAGAGCCCGACAGGGCCCGACAGAGCCCGACATAGCCCGACAGAGCCCGACAGAGCCTGACAGAGCCCGACAGAGCCCGACAGAGCCCGACAGGGCCCGACAGAGCCCGACAGAGCCCGACAGGGCCCAGTAGAGCCCGACAGAGCCCGACAGAGCCCGACAGAGCCCGACAGAGCCCAGTAGAGCCCGACAGAGCCCGACAGAGCCCGACAGAGCCCGACAGGGCCCGACAGAGCCCGACAGGGCCCGACAGGGCCCGACAGGGCCCGACAGAGCCCGACAGGGCCCGACAGAGCCCGACAGGGCCCAGTAGAGCCCGACAGAGCCCGACAGAGCCCAGTAGAGCCCAGTAGAGCCCGACAGGGCCCAGTAGAGCCCGACAGAGCCCGACAGAGCCCAGTAGAGCCCAGTAGAGCCCGACAGAGCCCGACAGAGCCCGACAGAGCCCGACAGGGCCCGACAGAGCCCGACAGAGCCCGACAGGGCCCGACAGGGCCCGACAGGGCCCAGTAGAGCCCGAAAGAGCCCGACAGAGCCCAGTAGAGCCCAGTAGAGCCCGACAGGGCCCATTAGAGCCCGACAGAGCCCGACAGAGCCTGACAGAGCCCGACAGGGCCCGACAGGGCCCGACAGAGTCCGACAGAGCCCGACAGGGCCCAGTAGAGCCCGACAGAGCCCGACAGAGCCCGACAGGGCCCGACAGGGCCCGACAGGGCCCGACAGAGCCCGACAGGGCCCAGTAGAGCCCAATAGAGCCCGACAGAGCCCGACAGAGCCCGACAGGGCCCGACAGAGCCCGACAGAGCCCGACAGGGCCCGACAGGGCCCGACAGAGCCCGACAGGGCCCGATAGAGCCCGACAGGGCCCGACAGAGCCCGACAGAGCCCGACAGGGCACGACAGAGCCTGACAGAGCCCGACAGAGCCCGACAGGGACCGACAGAGCCCGACAGAGCCCGACAGAGCCCGACAGGGCCCGACAGAGCCCGACAGAGCCCGACAGAGCCCGACAGGGCCCAGTAGAGCCCAGTAGAACCCGACAGAGCCCAGTAGAGCCCGACAGAGCCCGACAGAGCCCGACAGAGCCCGACAGGGCCCGACAGAGCCCGACAGGGCCCGACAGAGCCCGACAGAGCCCGACAGAGCCCGACAGGGCGCGACAGAGCCCGACAGAGCCCGACAGGGCCCAGTAGAGCCCGACAGAGCCCGACAGGGCCCGACAGAGCCCGACAGAGCCCGACAGAGCCCGACAGGGCCCAGTAGAGCCCGACAGAGCCCGACAGAGCCCAGTAGAGCCCAGTAGAGCCCGACAGGGCCCGACAGGGCCCGACAGGGCCCATTAGAGCCCGACAGAGCCCGACAGAGCCTGACAGAGCCCGACAGGGCCCGACAGGGCCCGACAGAGTCCGACAGAGCCCGACAGGGCCCAGTAGAGCCCGACAGAGCCCGACAGAGCCCGACAGGGCCCGACAGGGCCCGACAGGGCCCAGTAGAGCCCGATAGAGCCCGACAGAGCCCGACAGAGCCCGACAGGGCCCGACAGAGCCCGACAGAGCCCGACAGGGCCCGACAGGGCCCGACAGAGCCCGACAGGGCCCGATAGAGCCCGACAGGGCCCAACAGAGCCCGACAGACCCCGACAGGGCACGACAGAGCCCGACAGGGCCCAGTAGAGCCCGACAGAGCCCGACAGGGCCCGACAGAGCCCAACAGAGCCCGACAGAGCCCGACAGGGCCCAGTAGAGCCCGACAGAGCCCAGTAGAGCCCAGTAGAGCCCGACAGAGCCCGACAGAGCCCGACAGAGCTCGACAGGGCCCGACAGGGCCCGACAGGGCCCAGTAGAGCCCGACAGAGCCCGACAGGGCCCGACAGAGCCCGACAGAGCCCGACAGGGCCCGACAGAGCCCGACAGAGCCCGACAGGGCCCAGTAGAACCCGACAGAGCCCGACAGAGCCCGACAGGGCCCGACAGGGCCCAACAGGGCCCGACAGGGCCCGACAGAGCCCGACAGAGCCCGACAGAGCCCGACAGAGCCCGACAGGGCCCCACAGAGCCCGAAAGAGCCCGACAAAGCCCAGTAGAGCCCGACAGAGCCCGACAGAGCCCGACAGAGCCCAGTAGAGCCCGACAGAGCCCGACAGAGCCCGACAGGGCCCGACAGGGCCCGACAGAGCCCGACAGAGCCCGACAGAGCCCGACAGGGCCCAGTAGAGCCCGACAGAGCCCGACAGAGCCCGACAGAGCCCGACAGAGCCCAGTAGAGCCCGACAGAGCCCGACAGAGCCCGACAGGGCCCGACAGGGCCCGACAGAGCCCGACAGAGCCCGACAGGGCCCGACAGGGCCCGACAGAGCCCAGTAGAGCCCGACAGAGCCCGACAGAGCCCGACAGAGCCCGACAGAGCCCGACAGGGCCCGACAGGGCCCAGTAGAGCCCGACAGAGCCCGACAGAGCCCGACAGAGCCCGACAGGGCCCGACAGAGCCCGACAGGGCCCGACAGGGCCCGACAGAGCCCAGTAGAGCCCGACAGAGCCCGACAGAGCCCGACAGGGCCCGACAGGGCCCGACAGGGCCCAGTAGAGCCCGACAGAGCCCAACAGGGCCCGACAGAGCCCGACAGGGCCCGACAGGGCCCGACAGGGCCCGACAGAGCCCGACAGAGCCCGACAGGGCCCGACAGGGTACGACAGAGCCCAACAGGGCCCGACAGGGCCCAGTAGAGCCCGACAGAGCCCGACAGAGCCCGACAGGGCCCGACAGGGCCCAGTAGAGCCCGACAGAGCCCGACAGAGCCCGACAGAGCCCAGTAGAGCCCAGTAGAGCCCGACAGAGCCCGACAGAGCCCGACAGGGCCCGACAGAGCCCGACAGGGCCCGACAGAGCCCGACAGAGCCCGACAGAGCCCGACAGGGCGCGACAGAGCCCGACAGAGCCCGACAGGGCCCAGTAGAGCCCGACAGAGCCCGACAGAGCCCGACAGAACCCGACAGGGCCCAGTAGAGCCCGACAGAGCCCGACAGGGCCCGACAGAGCCCGACAGAGCCCGACAGAGCCCGACAGGGCCCAGTAGAGCCCGACAGAGCCCGACAGAGCCCGACAGGGCCCGACAGGGCCCAGTAGAGCACGACAGAGCCCAACAGGGCCCGACAGAGAGCGACAGAGCCCGACAGAGCCCGACAGGGCCCAGTAGAGCCCGACAGAGCCCGACAGAGCCCGACAGAGCCCGACAGGGCCCGACAGAGCCCGACAGGGCCCGACAGAGCCCGACAGAGCCCAACAGGGCCCGACAGAGCCCGACAGAGCCCGACAGGGCCCAGTAGAGCCCGACAGAGCCCGACAGAGCCCGACAGAGCCCGACAGAGCCCAGTAGAGCCCGACAGAGCCCGACAGAGGCCGACAGGGCCCGACAGAGCCCGACAGGGCCCGACAGGGCCCGACAGAGCCCAGTAGAGCCCGACAGAGCCCGACAGGGCCCGACAGAGCCCGACAGGGCCCAGTAGAGCCCGACAGAGCCCGATAGAGCCCGACAGGGCCCGACAGGGCCCGACATGGCCCAGTAGAGCCCGACAGAGCCCGACAGAGCCCAGTAGAGCCCAGTAGAGCCCGACAGAGCCCGACAGAGCCCGACAGAGCCCGACAGAGCCCGACAGGGCCCGACAGGGCCCGACAGGGCCCAGTAGAGCCCGACAGAGCCCGACAGAGCCCAGTAGAGCCCAGTAGAGCCCGACAGGGCCCGACAGGGCCCGACAGGGCCCATTAGAGCCCGACAGAGCCCGACAGAGCCTGACAGAGCCCGACAGGGCCCGACAGAGCCCGACAGAGCCCGACAGAGCCCGACAGAGCCTGACAGAGCCCGACAGAGCCCGACAGGGCCCGACAGAGCCCGACAGAGCCCGACAGGGCCCGACAGAGCCCGACAGAGCCCGACAGGGCCCAGTAGAGCCCGACAGAGCCCGACAGAGCCCGACAGAGCCCGACAGAGCCCAGTAGAGCCCGACAGAGCCCGACAGAGCCCGACAGAGCCCGACAGGGCCCGACAGAGCCCGACAGGGCCCGACAGGGCCCGACAGGGCCCGACAGAGCCCGACAGGGCCCGACAGAGCCCGACAGGGCCCAGTAGAGCCCGACAGAGCCCGATAGAGCCCGACAGGGCCCAGTAGAGCCCGACAGAGCCCGACAGAGCCCAGTAGAGCCCAGTAGAGCCCGACAGAGCCCGACAGAGCCCGACAGAGCCCGAGAGGGCCCGACAGAGCCCGACAGAGCCCGACAGGGCCCGACAGGGCCCAGTAGAGCCCGAAAGAGCCCGACAGAGCCCAGTAGAGCCCAGTAGAGCCCGACAGGGCCCATTAGAGCCCGACAGAGCCCGACAGAGCCTGACAGAGCCCGACAGGGCCCGACAGGGCCCGACAGAGTCCGACAGAGCCCGACAGGGCCCAGTAGAGCCCGACAGAGCCCGACAGAGCCCGACAGGGCCCGACAGGGCCCGACAGGGCCCGACAGAGCCCGACAGGGCCCAGTAGAGCCCGATAGAGCCCGACAGAGCCCGACAGAGCCCGACAGGGCCCGACAGAGCCCGACAGAGCCCGACAGGGCCCGACAGGGCCCGACAGAGCCCGACAGGGCCCGATAGAGCCCGACAGGGCCCGACAGAGCCCGACAGAGCCCGACAGGGCACGACAGAGCCCGACAGAGCCCGACAGGGCCCGACAGAGCCCGACAGAGCCCGACAGAGCCCGACAGGGCCCAGTAGAGCCCGACAGAGCCCAGTAGAGCCCAGTAGAGCCCGACAGAGCCCGACAGAGCCCGACAGAGCCCGACAGAGCCCGACAGAGCCTGACAGAGCCCGACAGGGCCCGACAGAGCCCGACAGAGCCCGACAGAGCCCGACAGAGCCTGACAGAGCCCGACAGAGCCCGACAGGGCCCGACAGAGCCCGACAGAGCCCGACAGGGCCCGACAGAGCCCGACAGAGCCCGACAGGGCCCAGTAGAGCCCGACAGAGCCCGACAGAGCCCGACAGAGCCCGACAGAGCCCAGTAGAGCCCGACAAAGCCCGACAGAGCCTGACAGAGCCCGACAGGGCCCGACAGAGCCCGACAGGGCCCGACAGGGCCCGACAGGGCCCGACAGAGCCCGACAGGGCCCAGTAGAGCCCGACAGAGCCCGATAGAGCCCGACAGGGCCCAGTAGAGCCCGACAGAGCCCGACAGAGCCCAGTAGAGCCCAGTAGAGCCCGACAGAGCCCGACAGAGCCCGACAGAGCCCGACAGGGCCCGACAGAGCCCGACAGAGCCCGACAGGGCCCGACAGGGCCCGACAGGGCCCAGTAGAGCCCGAAAGAGCCCGACAGAGCCCAGTAGAGCCCGACAGGGCCCATTAGAGCCCGACAGAGCCCGACAGAGCCTGACAGAGCCCGACAGGGCCCGACAGGGCCCGACAGAGTCCGACAGAGCCCGACAGGGCCCAGTAGAGCCCGACAGAGCCCGACAGAGCCCGACAGGGCCCGACAGGGCCCGACAGGGCCCGACAGAGCCCGACAGGGCCCAGTAGAGCCCGATAGAGCCCGACAGAGCCCGACAGAGCCCGACAGGGCCCGACAGAGCCCGACAGAGCCCGACAGGGCCCGACAGGGCCCGACAGAGCCCGACAGGGCCCGATAGAGCCCGACAGGTCCCGACAGAGCCCGACAGAGCCCGACAGGGCACGACAGAGCCCGACAGAGCCCGACAGGGCCCGACAGAGCCCGACAGAGCCCGACAGAGCCCGACAGGGCCCAGTAGAGCCCGACAGAGCCCAGTAGAGCCCAGTAGAGCCCGACAGAGCCCGACAGAGCCCGACAGAGCCCGACAGAGCCCGACAGGGCCCGACAGGGCCCGACAGGGCCCAGTAGAGCCCGACAGAGCCCGACAGGGCCCGACAGAGCCCGACAGAGCCCGACAGGGCCCGACAGAGCCCGACAGAGCCCGACAGGGCCCAGTAGAGCCCGACAGAGCCCGACAGAGCCCGACAGAGCCCGACAGGGCCCGACAGAGCCCGACAGAGCCCGACAGGGCCCAACAGGGCCCGACAGAGCCCGACAGGGCCCGACAGAGCCCGACAGAGCCCGACAGAGCCCGACAGGGCCCCACAGAGCCCGAAAGAGCCCGACAGGGCCCAGTAGAGCCCGACAGAGCCCGACAGAGCCCGACAGAGCCCGACAGAGCCCAGTAGAGCCCGACAGAGCCCGACAGAGCCCGACAGGGCCCGACAGGGCCCGACAGAGCCCGACAGAGCCCGACAGGGCCCAGTAGAGCCCGACAGAGCCCGACAGGGCCCGACAGAGCCCGACAGAGCCCAGTAGAGCCCGACAGAGCCCGACAGAGCCCGACAGAGCCCGACAGGGCCCGACAGGGCCCGACAGAGCCCGACAGAGCCCGACAGGGCCCAGTAGAGCCCGATAGAGCCCGACAGAGCCCGACAGAGCCCGACAGAGCCCAGTAGAGCCCGACAGAGCCCGACAGAGCCCGACAGGGCCCGACAGGGCCCGACAGAGCCCGACAGAGGCCGACAGGGCCCGAAAGGGCCCGACAGAGCCCAGTAGAGCCCGACAGAGCCCGACAGAGCCCGACAGAGCCCGACAGAGCCCGACAGGGCCCGACAGGGCCCGACAGGGCCCAGTAGAGCCCGAAAGAGCCCGACAGAGCCCAGTAGAGCCCGACAGGGCCCATTAGAGCCCGACAGAGCCCGACAGAGCCTGACAGAGCCTGACAGGGCCCGACAGGGCCCGACAGAGTCCGACAGAGCCCGACAGGGCCCAGTAGAGCCCGACAGAGCCCGACAGAGCCCGACAGGGCCCGACAGGGCCCGACAGGGCCCAGTAGAGCCCGATAGAGCCCGACAGAGCCCGACAGAGCCCGACAGGGCCCGACAGAGCCCGACAGAGCCCGACAGGGCCCGACAGGGCCCGACAGAGCCCGACAGGGCCCGATAGAGCCCGACAGGGCCCGACAGAGCCCGACAGAGCCCGACAGGGCACGACAGAGCCCGACAGAGCCCGACAGGGCCCGACAGAGCCCGACAGAGCCCGACAGAGCCCGACAGGGCCCAGTAGAGCCCGACAGAGCCCAGTAGAGCCCAGTAGAGCCCGACAGAGCCAAACAGAGCCCAACAGAGCCCGACAGGGCCCGACAGGGCCCGACAGGGCCCAGTAGAGCCCGACAGAGCCCGACAGGGCCCGACAGAGCCCGACAGAGCCCGACAGGGCCCGACAGAGCCCGACAGAGCCCGACAGGGCCCAGTAGAGCCCGACAGAGCCCGACAGAGCCCGACAGAGCCCGACAGGGCCCGACAGAGCCCGACAGAGCCCGACAGGGCCCAACAGGGCCCGACAGAGCCCGACAGGGCCCGACAGAGCCCGACAGAGCCCGACAGAGCCCGACAGGGCCCCACAGAGCCCGAAAGAGCCCGACAGGGCCCAGTAGAGCCCGACAGAGCCCGACAGAGCCCGACAGAGCCCGACAGAGCCCAGTAGAGCCCGACAGAGCCCGACAGAGCCCGACAGGGCCCGACAGGGCCCGACAGAGCCCGACAGAGCCCGACAGGGCCCAGTAGAGCCCGACAGAGCCCGACAGAGCCCGACAGAGCCCGACAGAGCCCAGTAGAGCCCGACAGAGCCCGACAGAGCCCGACAGGGCCCGACAGGGCCCGACAGGGCCCGACAGAGCCCGACAGAGCCCGACAGGGCCCGACAGCGCCCGACAGGGCCCGACAGAGCCCAGTAGAGCCCGACAGAGCCCGACAGAGCCCGACAGAGCCCGACAGGGCCCGAAAGGGCCCGACAGAGCCCGACAGGGCCCGACAGAGCCCGACAGAGCCCGACAGAGCCCGACAGAGCCCGACAGGGCCCCACAGAGCCCGAAAGAGCCCGACAGGGCCCAGTAGAGCCCGACAGAGCCCGACAGAGCCCGACAGAGCCCAGTAGAGCCCGACAGAGCCCGACAGAGCCCGACAGGGCCCGACAGGGCCCGACAGGGCCCGACAGAGCCCGACAGGGCCCAGTAGAGCCCGATAGAGCCCGACAGAGCCCGACAGAGCCCGACAGAGCCCAGTAGAGCCCGACAGAGCCCGACAGAGCCCGACAGGGCCCGACAGGGCCCGACAGAGCCCGACAGAGGCCGACAGGGCCCGAAAGGGCCCGACAGAGCCCAGTAGAGCCCGACAGAGCCCGACAGAGCCCGACAGAGCCCGACAGGGCCCGACAGGGCCCAGTAGAGCCCGACAGAGCCCGACAGAGCCCGACAGAACCCGACAGAACCCGACAGAGCCCGACAGAGCCCGACAGGGCCCGACAGAGCCCGACAGGGCCTGATAGAGCCCGACAGAGCCCGACAGGGCCCGACAGGGCCCCACAGAGCCCGACAGAGCCCGACAGAGCCCGACAGAGCCCGACAGGGACCGACAGAGCCCGACAGAGCCCGACAGAGCCCGACAGGGCCCGACAGGGCCCGACAGAGCCCGACAGAGCCCGACAGGGCCCAGTAGAGCCCAGTAGAACCCGACAGAGCCCAGTAGAGCCCGACAGAGCCCGACAGAGCCCGACAGAGCCCGACAGGGCCCGACAGAGCCCGACAGGGCCCAGTAGAGCCCGACAGAGCCCGACAAAGCCCGACAGAGCCCGACAGAGCCCAGTAGAGCCCGACAGAGCCCGACAGAGCCCAGTAGAGCCCGACAGAGCCCGTCAGGGCCCGACAGGCCCCGACAGGGCCCAGTAGAGCCCGACAGAGCCCGACAGAGCCCAGTAGAGGCCGACAGAGCCGAGAGGGCCCGACAGAGCCCGACAGAACCCGACAGGGCCCAGTAGAGCCCGACAGAGCCCGACAGAGCCCGACAGAGCCCGACAGGGCCCGACAGGGCCCGACAGAGCCCGACAGCGCCCGACAGGGCCCAGTAGAGCCCAACAGAGCCCGACAGAGCCCGACAGAGCCCGACAGGGCCCGACAGAGCCCGACAGAGCCCGACAGGGCCCAGTAGAGCCCGACAGAGCCCAACAGGGCCCGACAGAGCCCGACAGAGCCCGACAGAGCACGACAGGGCCCAGTAGAGCCCGAGAGAGCCCGACAGAGCCCGACAGAGCCCGACAGGGCCCGACAGGGCCCGACAGAGCCCGACAGGGCCCGATAGAGCCCGACAGGGCCCGACAGAGCCCGACAGAGCCCGACAGGGCACGACAGAGCCCGACAGAGCCCGACAGGGCCCGACAGAGCCCGACAGAGCCCGACAGATCCCGACAGGGCCCAGTAGAGCCCGACAGAGCCCAGTAGAGCCCAGTAGAGCCCGACAGAGCCCGACAGAGCCCGACAGAGCCCGACAGGGCCCGACAGGGCCCGACAGGGCCCAGTAGAGCCCGACAGAGCCCGACAGGGCCCGACAGAGCCCGACAGAGCCCGACAGGGCCCGACAGAGCCCGACAGGGCCCAGTAGAGCCCGACAGAGCCCGACAGAGCCCGACAGAGCCCGACAGAGCCCGACAGAGCCCGACAGGGCCCAACAGGGCCCGACAGAGCCCGACAGGGCCCGACAGAGCCCGACAGAGCCCGACAGAGCCCGACAGGGCCCCACAGAGCCCGAAAGAGCCCGACAGGGCCCAGTAGAGCCCGACAGAGCCCGACAGAGCCCGACAGAGCCCGACAGAGCCCAGTAGAGCCCGACAGAGCCCGACAGGGCCCGACAGGGCCCGACAGAGCCCGACAGAGCCCGACAGAGCCCGACAGAGCCCAGTAGAGCCCGACAGAGCCCGACAGAGCCCGACAGGGCCCGACAGGGCCCGACAGAGCCCGACAGAGCCCGACAGGGCCCGACAGCGCCCGACAGGGCCCGACAGAGCCCAGTAGAGCCCGACAGAGCCCGACAGAGCCCGACAGAGCCCGACAGGGCCCGAAAGGGCCCGACAGAGCCCGACAGGGCCCGACAGAGCCCGACAGAGCCCGACAGAGCCCGACAGAGCCCGACAGGGCCCCACAGAGCCCGAAAGAGCCCGACAGGGCCCAGTAGAGCCCGACAGAGCCCGACAGAGCCCGACAGAGCCCAGTAGAGCCCGACAGAGCCCGACAGAGCCCGACAGGGCCCGACAGGGCCCGACAGGGCCCGACAGAGCCCGACAGGGCCCAGTAGAGCCCGATAGAGCCCGACAGAGCCCGACAGAGCCCCACAGAGCCCAGTAGAGCCCGACAGAGCCCGACAGGGCCCGACAGGGCCCGACAGAGCCCGACAGAGGCCGACAGGGCCCGAAAGGGCCCGACAGAGCCCAGTAGAGCCCGACAGAGCCCGACAGAGCCCGACAGAGCCCGACAGGGCCCGACAGGGCCCAGTAGAGCCCGACAGAGCCCGACAGAGCCCGACAGAGCCCGACAGAACCCGACAGAACCCGACAGAGCCCGACAGAGCCCGACAGGGCCCGACAGAGCCCGACAGGGCCTGATAGAGCCCGACAGAGCCCGACAGGGCCCGACAGGGCCCCACAGAGCCCGACAGAGCCCGACAGAGCCCGACAGAGCCCGACAGGGACCGACAGAGCCCGACAGAGCCCGACAGAGCCCGACAGGGCCCGACAGGGCCCGACAGAGCCCGACAGAGCCCGACAGGGCCCAGTAGAGCCCAGTAGAACCCGACAGAGCCCAGTAGAGCCCGACAGAGCCCGACAGAGCCCGACAGAGCCCGACAGGGCCCGACAGAGCCCGACAGGGCCCAGTAGAGCCCGACAGAGCCCGACAAAGCCCGACAGAGCCCGACAGAGCCCAGTAGAGCCCGACAGAGCCCGACAGAGCCCAGTAGAGCCCGACAGAGCCCGTCAGGGCCCGACAGGCCCCGACAGGGCCCAGTAGAGCCCGACAGAGCCCGACAGAGCCCAGTAGAGGCCGACAGAGCCGAGAGGGCCCGACAGAGCCCGACAGAACCCGACAGGGCCCAGTAGAGCCCGACAGAGCCCGACAGAGCCCGACAGAGCCCGACAGGGCCCGACAGGGCCCGACAGAGCCCGACAGCGCCCGACAGGGCCCAGTAGAGCCCAACAGAGCCCGACAGAGCCCGACAGAGCCCGACAGGGCCCGACAGAGCCCGACAGAGCCCGACAGGGCCCAGTAGAGCCCGACAGAGCCCAACAGGGCCCGACAGAGCCCGACAGAGCCCGACAGAGCACGACAGAGCACGACA
Organism: Caloenas nicobarica; assembly: GCF_036013445.1. Taxonomy (NCBI): domain Eukaryota; kingdom Metazoa; phylum Chordata; class Aves; order Columbiformes; family Columbidae; genus Caloenas; species Caloenas nicobarica. The sequence goes on from NW_027017056.1 coordinate 36,262, forward strand.
GGGCCCAGTAGAGCCCGAGAGAGCCCGACAGAGCCCGACAGAGCCCGACAGAGCCCGACAGTGCCCGACAGAGCCCGAGAGAGCCCGACAGGGCCCGACAGAGCCCGACAGAGCCCGACAGGGCCCAGTAGAGCCCGACAGAGCCCGACAGAGCCCGACAGAGCCCGACAGAGCCCAGTAGAGCCCGACAGGGCCCGACAGAGCCCGACAGAGCCCGACAGAGCCCGACAGCGCCCGACAGGGCCCAGTAGAGCCCGACAGAGACCGACAGAGCCCGACAGAGCCCGACAGGGCCCGACAGAGCCCGACAGAGCCCGACAGGGCCCAGTAGAGCCCGACAGAGCCCAACAGGGCCCGACAGAGCCCGACAGAGCCCGACAGAGCCCGACAGGGCCCAGTAGAGCCCGACAGAGCCCGACAGAGCCCGACAGAGCCCGACAGGGCCCGACAGGGCCCGACAGGGCCCGACAGAGCCCGACAGGGCCCGACAGGGCCCGACAGAGCCCGACAGGGCCCGACAGAGCCCGACAGAGCCCGACAGAGCCCGACAGAGCCCGACAGGGCCCAGTAGAGCCCGACAGAGCCCGATAGAGCCCGACAGGGCCCGACAGGGCCCAGTAGAGCCCGACAGAGCTCAGTAGAGCCCAGTAGAGCCCGACAGAGCCCGACAGAGCCCGACAGAGCCCGACAGAGCCCGACAGAGCCCGACAGGGCCCGACAGGGCCCGACAGGGCCCAGTGGAGCCCGAAAGAGCCCGACAGAGCCCAGTAGAGCCCAGTAGAGCCCGACAGGGCCCGACAGGGCCCGACAGGGCCCATTAGAGCCCGACAGAGCCCGACAGAGCCTGACAGAGCCCGACAGGGCCCGACAGGGCCCGACAGAGTCCGACAGAGCCCGACAGGGCCCAGTAGAGCCCGACAGAGCCCGACAGAGCCCGACAGGGCCCGACAGGGCCCGACAGGGCCCAGTAGAGCCCGATAGAGACCGACAGAGCCCGACAGAGCCCGACAGGGCCCGACAGAGCCCGACAGAGCCCGACAGGGCCCGACAGGGCCCGACAGAGCCCGACAGGGCCCGATAGAGCCCGACAGGGCCCGACAGAGCCCGACAGACCCCGACAGGGCACGACAGAGCCCGACAGAGCCCGACAGGGCCCGACAGAGCCCAACAGAGCCCGACAGAGCCCGACAGGGCCCAGTAGAGCCCGACAGAGCCCAGTAGAGCCCAGTAGAGCCCGACAGAGCCCGACAGAGCCCGACAGAGCTCGACAGGGCCCGACAGGGCCCGACAGGGCCCAGTAGCGCCCGACAGAGCCCGACAGGGCCCGACAGAGCCCGACAGAGCCCGACAGGGCCCAGTAGAGCCCGACAGAGCCCGACAGAGCCCGACAGAGCCCGACAGGGCCCGACAGGGCCCGACAGGGCCCGACAGAGCCCGACAGGGCCCGACAGAGCCCGACAGAGCCCGACAGAGCACGACAGGGCCCCACAGAGCCCGAAAGAGCCCGACAAAGCCCAGTAGAGCCCGACAGAGCCCGACAGAGCCCGACAGAGCCCGACAGAGCCCAGTAGAGCCCGACAGAGCCCGACAGAGCCCGACAGAGCCCGACAGGGCCCGACAGGGCCCGACAGAGCCCGACAGAGCCCGACAGAGCCCGACAGGGCCCAGTAGAGCCCGACAGAGCCCGACAGAGCCCGACAGAGCCCGACAGAGCCCGACAGAGCCCAGTAGAGCCCGACAGAGCCCGACAGAGCCCGACAGGGCCCGACAGGGCCCGACAGAGCCCGACAGAGCCCGACAGGGCCCGACAGGGCCCGACAGAGCCCAGTAGAGCCCGACAGAGCCCGACAGAGCCCGACAGAGCCCGACAGGGCCCGACAGGGCCCGATAGGGCCCAGTAGAGCCCGACAGAGCCCGACAGAGCCCGACAGAGCCCGACAGGGCCCGACAGAGCCCGACAGGGCCCGACAGGGCCCGACAGAGCCCAGTAGAGCCCGACAGAGCCCGACAGAGCCCGACAGAGCCCGACAGAGCCCGACAGGGCCCGACAGGGCCCGACAGGGCCCAGTAGAGCCCGACAGAGCCCGACAGGGCCCGACAGAGCCCGACAGGGCCCGACAGAGCCCGACAGAGCCCGACAGGGCCCGACAGGGCCCGACAGAGCCCAGTAGAGCCCGACAGAGCCCGACAGAGCCCGACAGAGCCCGACAGGGCCCGACAGGGCCCGATAGGGCCCAGTAGAGCCCGACAGAGCCCGACAGAGCCCGACAGAGCCCGACAGGGCCCGACAGAGCCCGACAGGGCCCGACAGGGCCCGACAGAGCCCAGTAGAGCCCGACAGAGCCCGACAGAGCCCGACAGAGCCCGACAGAGCCCGACAGGGCCCGACAGGGCCCGACAGGGCCCAGTAGAGCCCGACAGAGCCCGACAGGGCCCGACAGAGCCCGACAGGGCCCGACAGGGCCCGACAGAGCCCGACAGAGCCCGACAGGGCCCGACAGGGTACGACAGAGCCCGACAGGGCCCGACAGGGCCCAGTAGAGCCCGACAGAGCCCGACAGAGCCCGACAGGGCCCGACAGGGCCCAGTAGAGCCCGACAGAGCCCGACAGAGCCCGACAGAACCCAGTAGAGCCCAGTAGAGCCCGACAGAGCCCGACAGAGCCCGACAGGGCCCGACAGAGCCCGACAGAGCCCGACAGAGCCCGACAGGGCCCGACAGAGCCCGACAGAGCCCGACAGGGCCCAGTAGAGCCCGACAGAGCCCGACAGAGCCCGACAGAACCCGACAGGGCCCAGTAGAGCCCGACAGAGCCCGACAGGGCCCGACAGAGCCCGACAGAGCCCGACAGAGCCCGACAGCGCCCGACAGGGCCCGACAGAGCCCGACAGAGCCCGACAGGGCCCGACAGGGCCCAGTAGAGCCCGACAGAGCCCAACAGGGCCCGACAGAGCCCGACAGAGCCCGACAGAGCCCGACAGGGCCCAGTAGAGCCCGACAGAGCCCGACAGAGCCCGACAGAGCCCGACAGGGCCCGACAGAGCCCGACAGAGCCCAACAGGGCCCGACAGAGCGCGACAGAGCCCGACAGGGCCCAGTAGAGCCCGACAGAGCCCGACAGAGCCCGACAGAGCCCGACAGAACCCAGTAGAGCCCGACAGAGCCCGACAGAGCCCGACAGAGCCCGACAGAGGCCGACAGAGGCCGACAGGGCCCGGACAGAGCCCGACAGGGCCCGACAGGGCCCGACAGAGCCCGACAGGGCCCGACAGAGCCAGTAGAGCCCGACAGAGCCCGACAGGGCCCGACAGAGCCCGACAGGGCCCAGTAGAGCCCGACAGAGCCCGATAGAGGCCCGGACAGGGCCCGACAGAGCCCGACAGGGCCCAGTAGAGCCCGACAGAGCCCGACAGAGCCCAGTAGAGCCCAGTAGAGCCCGACAGAGCCCGACAGAGCCCGACAGAGCCCGACAGGGCCCGACAGGGCCCGACAGGGCCCGACAGAGCCCGACAGAGCCCAGTAGAGCCCGACAGGGCCCGACAGGGACCGACAGGGCCCATTAGAGCCCGACAGAGCCCGACAGAGCCTGACAGAGCCCGACAGGGCCCGACAGAGCCCGACAGAGCCGACAGAGCCTGACAGAGCCCGACAGAGCCCGACAGGGCCCGACAGAGCCCGACAGAGCCCCGACAGGGCCCAGTAGAGCCCGACAGAGCCCGACAGAGCCCGACAGAGCCCAGTAGAGCCCGACAGAGCCCGACAGAGCCCGACAGAGCCCGACAGGGCCCGACAGGGCCCGACAGGGCCCGACAGAGCCCGACAGGGCCCAGTAGAGCCCGACAGAGCCCGATAGAGCCCGACAGGGCCCGACAGGGCCCAGTAGAGCCCGACAGAGCCCGACAGAGCCCAGTAGAGCCCAGTAGAGCCCGACAGAGCCCGACAGAGCCCGACAGGGCCCGACAGAGCCCGACAGAGCCCGACAGGGCCCGACAGGGCCCGACAGGGCCCAGTAGAGCCCGAAAGAGCCCGACAGAGCCCAGTAGAGCCCAGTAGAGCCCGACAGGGCCCATTAGAGCCCGACAGAGCCCGACAGAGCCTGACAGAGCCCGACAGGGCCCGACAGGGCCCGACAGAGTCCGACAGAGCCCGACAGGGCCCAGTAGAGCCCGACAGAGCCCGACAGAGCCCGACAGGGCCCGACAGGCCCGACAGGGCCCGACAGAGCCCGACAGGGCCCAGTAGAGCCCGATAGAGCCCGACAGAGCCCGACAGAGCCCGACAGGGCCCGACAGAGCCCGACAGAGCCCGACAGGGCCCGACAGGGCCCAGCAGAGCCCGACAGGGCCCGATAGAGCCCGACAGGGCCCCGACAGAGCCCGACAGAGCCCGACAGGGCACGACAGAGCCCGACAGAGCCCGACAGGGCCCGACAGAGCCCGACAGAGCCCGACAGAGCCCGACAGGGCCCAGTAGAGCCCGACAGAGCCCAGTAGAGCCCAGTAGAGCCCGACAGAGCCGACAGAGCCCGACAGAGCCCGACAGGGCCCGACAGGGCCCGACAGAGCCCGACAGGGCCCGATAGAGCCCGACAGGGCCCGACAGAGCCCGACAGACCCCGACAGGGCACGACAGAGCCCGACAGGGCCCGACAGAGCCCAACAGAGCCCGACAGAGCCCGACAGAGCCCGACAGGGCCCAGTAGAGCCCGACAGAGCCCAGTAGAGCCCAGTAGAGCCCGACAGAGCCCGACAGAGCCCGACAGAGCTCGACAGGGCCCGACAGGGCCCGACAGGGCCCAGTAGAGCCCGACAGAGCCCGACAGGGCCCGACAGAGCCCGACAGAGCCCGACAGGGCCCGACAGAGCCCGACAGAGCCCGACAGGGCCAGTAGAGCCCGACAGAGCCCGACAGAGCCGACAGGGCCCGACAGGGCCCGACAGGCCCGACAGAGCCCGACAGGGCCCGACAGGGCCCGACAGAGCCCGACAGGGCCCGACAGAGCCCGACAGAGCCCGACAGAGCCCGACAGGGCCCCACAGAGCCCGAAAGAGCCCGACAAAGCCCAGTAGAGCCCGACAGAGCCCGACAGAGCCCGACAGAGCCCAGTAGAGCCCGACAGAGCCCGACAGAGCCGGACAGAGCCCGACAGGGCCCGGACAGGGCCCGACAGAGCCCGACAGAGCCCGACAGAGCCCGACAGGGCCCAGTAGAGCCCGACAGAGCCCGACAGAGCCCGACAGAGCCCGACAGAGCCCAGTAGAGCCCGACAGAGCCCGACAGAGCCCGACAGGGCCCGACAGGGCCCGACAGAGCCCGACAGAGCCCGACAGGGCCCGACAGGGCCCGACAGAGCCCAGTAGAGCCCGACAGAGCCCGACAGAGCCCGACAGAGCCCGACAGGGCCCGACAGGGCCCGACAGGGCCCAGTAGAGCCCGACAGAGCCCGACAGAGCCCGACAGAGCCCGACAGGGCCCGACAGAGCCCGACAGGGCCCGACAGAGCCCAGTAGAGCCCGACAGAGCCCGACAGAGCCCGACAGAGCCCGACAGGCCCGACAGGGCCCGACAGGGCCCAGTAGAGCCCGACAGAGCCCGACAGGGCCCGACAGAGCCCGACAGGGCCCGACAGGGCCCGACAGGGCCCGACAGAGCCCGACAGAGCCCGACAGGGCCCGACAGGGTACGACAGAGCCCGACAGGGCCCGACAGGGCCCAGTAGAGCCCGACAGAGCCCGACAGAGCCCGACAGGGCCCAACAGGGCCCAGTAGAGCCCGACAGAGCCCGACAGAGCCCGACAGAGCCCAGTAGAGCCCAGTAGAGCCCGACAGAGCCCGACAGAGCCCGACAGGGCCCGACAGAGCCCGACAGAGCCCGACAGAGCCCGACAGGGCCGACAGAGCCCGACAGAGCCCGACAGAGCCCGACAGGGCCCAGTAGAGCCCGACAGAGCCCGACAGAGCCCGACAGAACCCGACAGGGCCCAGTAGAGCCCGACAGAGCCCGACAGGGCCCGACAGAGCCCGACAGAGCCCGACAGAGGCCCGACAGCGCCCGACAGAGCCCGACAGCGCCCGACAGGGCCCGACAGAGCCGACAGAGCCCGACAGGGCCCGACAGGGCCCAGTAGAGCCCGACAGAGCCCAACAGGGCCCGACAGAGCCCGACAGAGCCCGACAGAGCCCGACAGGGCCCAGTAGAGCCCGACAGAGCCCGACAGAGCCCGACAGAGCCCGACAGGGCCCGACAGAGCCCGACAGAGCCCAACAGGGCCCGACAGAGCGCGACAGAGCCCGACAGGCCCAGTAGAGCCCGACAGAGCCCGACAGAGCCCGGACAGAGCCCGACAGAACCCAGTAGAGCCCGACAGAGCCCGACAGAGCCCGACAGAGGCCGACAGGCCCGACAGAGCCCGACAGGGCCCGACAGGGCCCGACAGAGCCCGACAGGGCCCGACAGAGCCCAGTAGAGCCCGACAGAGCCCGACAGGGCCCGACAGAGCCCGACAGGGCCCAGTAGAGCCCGACAGAGCCCGATAGAGCCCGACAGGGCCCGACAGAGCCCGACAGGGCCCAGTAGAGCCCGACAGAGCCCGACAGAGCCCAGTAGAGCCCAGTAGAGCCCGACAGAGCCCGACAGAGCCCGACAGAGCCCGACAGGGCCCGACAGGGCCCGACAGGGCCCGACAGAGCCCGACAGAGCCCGACAGAGCCCAGTAGAGCCCGACAGGGCCCGACAGGGACCGACAGGGCCCATTAGAGCCCGACAGAGCCCGACAGAGCCTGACAGAGCCCCGACAGGGCCCGACAGAGCCCGACAGAGCCCGACAGAGCCTGACAGAGCCCGACAGAGCCCGACAGGG
>NW_027017057.1:0-42814 GCF_036013445.1 Caloenas nicobarica
CTTTCCTTGCCTTGCCTTGCCTTGCCTTGCCTTGCTTGCCTTGCCTTGTCCTCCCTTGCCTTTCATTGCCTTGCCTTGCCTTGCCTTGCCTTGCCTCGCCTTGCCTTGCCTTGCCTTGCCTTTCATTGTCTTGCCTGGCCTTGCCTTGCCTTGCCTTTCCCTTCCTTTCATTTCAATGCCTTTCCTTTCCTTTCCTTTCCTTTCCTTTCCTTTCCTTTCCTTTCCTTTCTTTCCTTTCCTTTCCTTTCCTTTCCTTTCCTTTCCTTTCCTTTCCTTTCCTTTCCTTTCCTTTCCTTTCCTTTCCTTTCCTTTCCTTTCCTTTCCTTTCCTTTCCTTTCCTTTCCTTTCGTTTCCTTTCCTTTCCTTTCCTTGCCTTGCCTTGCCTTGCCTTGCCTTTCCTTTCCTTTCCTTGCATTGCCTTGCCTTGCCTTGCCTTGCCTTGCGTTGCCTTGCCTTGCCTTGCCTTCCCTTCCCTTGCTTTGCCTTGCCTTGCCTTGCCTTGCCTTGCCTTGCCTTGCCTTGCCTTTCTTTTCCTTGCCTTTCTTTTACTTTCCTTTCCTTTCCTTGCCTTGCCTTGCCTCCCCTCGCCTCCCCTCGCCTCACCTCCCCTCGCCTCGCCTCCCTTCGCCTCACCTCTCCTCACCTCGTCTCGCCTCGCCTCGCCTTGCCTCGCCTCCCCTCACCTCGCCTCCCCTATGTTGCCTTCTTGCCTTGCCTTGCCGTAGCAAAACCTTTAACTTCTTCCCAGCCATCGCTAAGACTGTCACATAGGGCTTCTCCCATAGCTTCCCAAGTGCATCATTCCAATGCAGTTTCTTCATCAATCAACAACACTTGATCTCTGCTCCAGAATAGAAGCTGCTTTACACAGCTTTTTCCACCTTTTATTGCTCTCCTGGCGGTTCTCCTCGTTCTTCTGGGGATCTGGCTGGGGATCACGGTGTAGATCTGGGTAGGGGTGGAAAATCTTCTGAATGGTCATTAGATGGCAGCATTTCTCTAGAAATCTGCTTCGGGCGTAGTATAGGTGAAGTGGCTTCCCCTCCCTTTTTAGATTCGGTGTAATTAAGAAGGCGATTAAAATGTTGTGCTTCATTCGGGAGCATAGAAATAGGAGTGCAGAAGGGATTACACCAGGTAGGGTGAGACCAAATGTACTCTGGGCAGGGTCATCCTTTCTTTCCTTTCCGTGCCTTTCCTTGCCTTGCCTTTCCTTGCCTTGCCATTCCTTGCCTTTTCTTTCCTTTCATTTCCTTGCCTATCCTTTCCTTTCCTTGCCTTGCCTTGCCTTGCCTTGCCTCGCCTTCCCTCGCCTCGCCTCGCCTCGCCTCCCCTCGCCTCGCCTCGCCTCGCCTCGCCTCCCCTCGTCTCGCCTCCCCTCGCCTCACCTCCCCGCGCCTCGCCTCGCCTCACCTCCCCTCACGTTGCCTTCTTGCCTTGCCTTTCCATAGCAAAACCTTTAACTTCTTCCCAGCCATCGCTAAGACTGTCCCATAGGGCTTCTCCCATAGCTTCCCAAGTGCATCATTCCAATGCAGTTTCTTCATCAATCAAGAACACTTGATCTCTGCTCCAGAATAGAAGCTGCTTTACACAGGTTTTTCCACCTTTTATTCCTCTCCTGGCGGTTCTCCTCGCTCTTCTGGTGATCTGGGTGGGGATCTGGGTGGGGATCTGGTTGTAGATCTGGGTAGGGGTGGAAAATCTTCTGAATGGTCACTAGATGGCAGCATTTCTCTAGAAATCTGCTTCGGGCATACTACAGGCGAAGTGGCTTCCCCTCCCTTTTTAGATTCGGTGTAATTAAGAATGCGATTCAAATGTTGTGCTTCATTCGGGAGCCTAGAAATAGGAGTGCAGAAGGGATTACACCAGGTACGGTGAGACCAAAAGTACTCTGGCCAGGGTCATACATTCTTGCCTTTCCTTGCCTTTCCTTGCCTTTCCTTGCCTTTCCTTTGCTTGCCTTGCCTTTCCTTGCCTTTCCTTTCCTTCCATTTTCTTGCCTTTCTTCTCCTTTCCTTTCCTTGCCTTGCCTTGCCTTGCCTTGCCTCGCCTTCCCTCGCCTCGCCTCGCCTCGCCTCTCCTCGCCTCTCCGCGCCTCGCCTCCCCTCGCCTCATTTCCCCTCACGTTGCCTTCTTGCGTTGCCTTGCCGTAGCAAAACCTTTAACTTCTTCCCAGCCATCGCTAAGACTGTCCCATAGGGCTTCTCCCATAGCTTTCCAAGTGCATCATTCCAATGCAGTTTCTTCATCAATCAAGGACACTGATCTCTGCTCCAGAATAGAAGCTGCTTCACACAGGTTTTTCCACATTTTATTCCTCTCCTGGCGGTTGTCCTCGCTCTTGTGGTGATCTGGGTGGGGATCTGGGTGTAGATCTGGGTAGGGGTGGAAAATCTTCTGAATGGTCACTAGATGGCAGCATTTCTCTAGAAATCTGATTCGGGCGTACTACAGGCGGAGTGGCTTCCCCTCCCTTTTTAGATTTGGTGTAATTAAGAATACGATTAAAATGTTGTGCTTCATTCGGGAGCCTAGAAATAGGAGTGCAGAAGGGATTACACCAGGTAGGGTGAGACCAAAAGTACTCTTGGTAGGGTCATCCTTTCTTTCCTTTGCTTTTCTTTCCTTTCTTTCCTTTCCTTTCCTTTCCTTTCCTTTCCTTTCCTTTCCTTTCCTTTCCTTTCCTTTCCTTTCCTTCCTTTCCCTTTCCTTTCCTTGCCTTGCCTTGCCTTGCCTTGACTTTCCTTGCCTTGCCTTGCCTTGCCTTGCCTTGCCTTGCCTTGCCTTTCCTTGCCTTGCCTCGCCTCACCACGCCTCGCCTCGCCTCGCCTCCCCTCGTCTCGCCTCCCCTCGCCTCGCCTCCCCTCGCTTCGCCTCCGTTCGCCTCGCCTCGCCTCCCCTCGCCTTGCCTCCCTCACGTTGCCTTCTTGCCTTGCCTTGCCTTAGCAAAACCTTTAACTTCTTCCCAGCCATCGCTAAGACTGTCCCATAGGGCTTCTCCCATAGCTTCTCAATTGTATCATTCCGATGCAGTTTCTTCATCAATCGACAACACTTGATTTCTGCTCCAGAATAGAAGCTGCTTGACACAGGTTTTTCCACCTTTTATTCCTCTCCTGGCGGTTCTCCTCGCTCTTGTGGTGATCTGGGTGGGGATCTGGGTGTAGATCTGGGTCGGGGTGGAAAATCTTCTGAATGGTCACTAGATGGCAGCATTTCTCTAGGAATCTGCTTCGGGCGTACTACAGGCGAAGTGGCTTCCCCTCCCTTTTTAGATTTGGTGTAATTAAGAATAGGACTAAAATGTTGTGCTTCATTTGGGAGCATAGAAATAGGAGTGCAGAAGGGATGACACCAGGTAGGGTGAGACCAAAAGTACTCTGGCCAGGTCATCCTTTGTTTCATTTCCTTTCCTTTCCTTGCCTTTCCTTGCCTTTCCTTTCATTTCTTTGCCTTTCCTTGCTTTGCCTTGCCTTCCGTTCCTTGCCTTTCCTTGCCTTGCCTGTCCTTGCCTTTCCTTTCCTTTCATTTCCTTGCCTTTCTTTTCCTTTCCTTGCCTTGCCTTGCCTTGCCTTGCCTTGCCTTGCCTTGCCTCGCCTTGCCATGCCTCATCTTGCCTAGCCTCGCCTCGCCTCCCCTCTATTCGCCTTGCCTCGCCTCGCCTCGCCTCGCCTCCCCCTCGCCTCGCCTCGCTTCCCCTCGCCTCGCCTCGCCTCGTCTCGCCTCGCCTCCCTCACGTTGCCTTCTTGCCTTGCCTTCCCGTAGCAAAACCTTTAACTTCTTCCCCAGCCATCGCTAAGACTGTCCCATAGGGCTTCTCCCATAGCTTCCCAAGTGCATCATTCCAATGCAGTTTCTTCATCAATCAAGAACACTTGATCTCTGCTCCAGAATAGAAGCTGCTTTACACAGGTTTTTCCACCTTTTATTCCTCTCCTGGCGGTTCTCCTTGCTCTTCTGGTGATCTGGGTGGGGATCTGGGTGTAGATCTGGGTAGGGGTGGAAAATCTTCTGAATGGTCACGAGATGGCAGCATTTCTCTAGAAATCTGCTTCGGGCGTACTACAGGCGGAGTGGATTCCCCTCCCTTTTTAGATTCGGTGTAATTAAGAATACGATTAAAATATTGTGCTTCATTCGGGAGTATAGAAATAGGAGTGCAGAAGGGATTACACCAGGTAGGGTGAGACCAAAAGTACTCTGGGCAGGGTCATCCTTCCCTTGCCTTTACTTTCCTTTCCTTGCCTTGCCTTTCCTTGCCTTTCCTTGCCTTTCATTTCCTTGCCTTTCTTTTCCTTTCCTTGCCTTTCCTTGCTTGGCTTGCCTTGCCTTGCCTTGCCTTGCCTTGCCTTTCCTCGCCTTTCCTTTTCTTTCATTTCCTTTCCTTTCCTTGCCTTGCCTTGCCTTGCCTCGCCTCGCCTCGCTTTGCCTCGCCTCGACTCGCGTCGCGTCGCATCGCCTCGCCTCGCCTCGCCTCCCCTCACATTGCCTTCTTGCCTTGCCTTGTCGTAGCAAAACCTTTAACTTCTTCCCAGCTATCGCTAAGACTGTCCCATAGGGCTTCTCCCATAGCTTCCCAAGTGCATCATTACAATGCAGTTTCTTCATCAATCAAGAACACTTGATCTCTGCTCCAGAATTGAAGCTGCTTTACACAGGTTTTTCCACATTTTATTCCTCTCCTGGCGGTTCTCCTCGCTCTTCTGTTGATCTGGGTGTGGATCTGGGTGTAGATCTGGGTAGGGGTGGAAAATCTTCTGAATGGTCACTAGATGGCAGCATTTCCCTAGAAATCTGCTTCGGGCGTACTACAGGCGGAGTGGCTTCCCCTCCCTTTTTAGATTCGGTGTAATTAAGAATACGATTAAAATATTGTGCTTCATTCGGGAGCATAGAAATAGGAGTGCAGAAAGGATCACACCAGGTAGGGTGAGACCAAAAGTACTCTGGGCAGGGTCATCCTTTTCTTCCTTTCCTTGCCTTTCCTTGCCTTTCCTTGCCTTTCCTTTCCTTGCCTTTCCTTGCCTTTCTTTTCCTTTCCTTTCCTTTCCTTTCCTTTCCTTTCCTTTCCTTTCCTTTCTTTCCTTTCCTTTCCTTTCCTTTCCTTTCCTTCCTTTCCTTTCCTTTCCTTTCCTTTCCTTTCCTTTCCTTTCCTTTCTTTCCTTTCCTTTCCTTTCCTTTCCTTTCTTTCTTCCTTTCCTTTCCTTTCCTTTCCTTTCCTTTCCTTTCCTTTCCTTTCTTCCTTTCCTTTCCTTGCCTTGCCTTGCCTTGCCTTGCCTTGCCTTGCCTTGCCTTGCCATGACTTGCCTTGCCTTGCCTTGACTCGCCTTGCCTTGCCTTGCCTCGCCTTGACTCGCCTCGCCTCGCCTCGTCTCGCCTCGCCTCGCCTCGCCTTGACTCGCCTCGCATCGCCTCGCCTCTCCTCGCCTCTCCTCGCCTCGCCTCGCATCGCCTCCCCTTGCATCGCCTCGCCACGCCTCGCTTCGCCTCCCCTCGCCTCGCCTTGCCTCGCCTCGCCTCCCCTTGCCTCGCCTCGCCTCGCCTCGTCTCGCCTCACCTCGCCTCGCCTCACCTCCCCTCCCCTCGCCTTCCCTCGCTTCGCCTTGCCTCGCCTCCCCTCATCTCGCCTCGCCTCACCTCGCCTCACCTCGCCTCCCCTCGTCTTGCCTCGCCTTGCCTCCCCTCACGTTGCCTTCTTACCTTGCCTTGCCACGCCTCGCTACGCCTCGCCTCGCCTCGCCTCGCCTCGCGTCGCCTCGCCTCCCCTCGCCTCGCCTCGCCTCGCCTCCCCTCGCCTCGCCTCACCTCGCCTCCCCTTGCCTCCCCTCGTCTCGCCTCCCCTCACGTTGCCTTCTTGCCTTGCCTTGCCATTGCAAAACCTTTAACTTCTTCCCAGCCATCGCTAAGACTGTCCCATAGGGCTTCTCCCATAACTTCCCAAGTGCATCATTCCAATGCAGTTTCTTCATCAGTCAAGAACACTTGATCTCTGCTCCAGAATAGAAGCTGCTTTACACAGGTTTTTCGGCCTTTTATTCCTCTCCTGGCGGTTCTCCTCGCTCTTCTGGTGATCTGGGTGGGGATATGGGTGTCGATCTGGGTAGGGGTGGAAAATCTCCTGAATGGTCACTAGATGGCAGCATTTCTCTAGAAATCTGCTTCGGGCGTACTACAGGCGAAGTGGCTTCCCCTCCCTTTTTAGATTCGCTGTAATTAAGAATACGATTAAAAAGTTGTGCTTCATGCGGGAGCGTAGAAATAGGAGTGCAGAAGGGATTACACCAGGTAGGGTGAGAACAAAAGTACTCTGGGGAGGGTCATCCTTTCTTTCCTTGCCTTGCCTAGCCTTGCCTTTCCCTTCCTTGCCTTTCTTTTCCTTTCCTTTCCTTTCCTTGTCTTGCCTTGCCTCGCCTCGCCTCGCCTCGGCTGGCCTCGCCTCGCCTCGCCTCCCCTCACGTTGGCTTCTTGCCTTGCCTTGCCGTAGCAAAACCTTTAACTTCTTCCCAGCCATCACTAAGACTGTCCCATACGTCTTCTCCCATAGCTTCCCAAGTGGATCATTCCAATGCAGTTTCTTCATCAATCAAGAACACTTAATCTCTGCTCCAGAATAGAAGCTGCTTTACACAGGTTTTTCCACCTTTTAATCCTCTCCTGGCGGTTCTCCTCGCTCTTCTGGTGATCTGGGTGGGGATCTGGGTGTAGATCTGGGTAGGGGTGGAAAATCTTCTGAATGGTCACTAGATGGCAGCATTTCTCTAGAAATCTGCATCAGGCGTACTACAGGCGAGGTGGCTTCCCCTCCCTTTTTAGATTCGGTGTAATTAAGAATATGATTAAAAGGTTGTTCTTCATTCGGGAGCATAGAAAGAGGTGTGCAGAAGGGATTACACCAGGTAGGGTGAGACCAAAAGTACTCTGGGCAGGGTCATCCTTTCTTTCCTTGCCTTGCCTTTCCTTGCCTTTCCTTGCCTTTCCTTTCCTTGCCTTTCATTGCCTTGCCTTGCCTTGCCTTTCCTTTCCTTTCCTTGCCTTGCCTTGCCTTGCCTTGTATTGCCTTGCCTCGCCTCGCCTCGCCTCGCCTCTCCTCCCCTCGCCTCATCTCGCCTCGTCTCGCCTCGCGTCGTCTCGCCTCGCCTAACCTCGCCTCGCCTCCCCTCACGTTGCCTTCTTTCCTTGCCGTAGCAAAACCTTTAACTCCTCCCAGCCATCGCTAAACTGTCCCATAGGGCTTCTCCCATAGCTTCCCAAGTGCATCATTCCAATGCAGTTTCTTCATCAATCAAGAAGACCTGATCTCTGCTCCAGAATAGAAGCTGCTTTACACAGGCTTTTCCACCTTTTATTCCTCTCTTGGCGGTTCTCCTCGCTCTTCTGGGGATCTGGGTGGGGAACTGGGTGTAGATCTGGGTAGGGGTGGAAAATCTTCTGAATGGTCACTAGATGGCAGAATTTCTCTAGAAATCTGCTTCGGGCGTACTACAGGCGAAGTGGCTTCCCCTCCCTTTTTATATTTGGTGTAATTAAGAATACGATTAAAATGTTGTGCTTCATTCGGCAGCATAGAAATAGAAGTGCAGAAGGGATTATACCAGGTAGGGTAAGACCAAAAGTACTCTGGGAAGGGTCATCCTTTTTTTTCCTTTCCTTTCCTATCCTTGCCTTGCATTGCCTTGCCTTGCCTTGCCTTGCCTTTCCTGGCCTTTGCTTTCCTTTCATTTCCTTGACTTTCTTTTCCTTCCCTTTCATTTCCTTGCCTTGCCTTGCCTTGCCTTGCCTTGCCTCCCTTCCCCTCGCCTCGCCTCGCCTCGCCTCGCCTCGCCTCCCCTCACCTCGCCTTGCCTCGTATTGCCTCCCCTCGCCTTGCCTCCCCTCGCCTCGCCTCGCCTTCCCTCGCCTCGCCTCGCCTCCCCTCGCCTCGCGTCCCCTCACGTTGCCTACTTGCCTTACCTTGCCGTAGCAAAACCTTTAACTTCTTCCCAGCCATCGCTAAGACTGTCCCATAGGGCTTCTCCCATAGCTTCCCAAGTGCATCATTCCAATGCAGTTTCTTCATCAATCAAGAACACTTGATCTCTGCTCCAGAATAGAAGCTGCTTTACACAGGTTTTTCGGCCTTTTATTCCTCTCCTGGCGGTTCTCCTCGCTCTTCTGGTGATCTGGGTGGGGATATGGGTGTCGATCTGGGTAGGGGTGGAAAATCTCCTGAATGGTCACTAGATGGCAGCATTTCTCTAGAAATCTGCTTCGGGCGTACTACAGGCGAAGTGGCTTCCCCTCCCTTTTTAGATTCGCTGTAATTAAGAATACGATTAAAAAGTTGTGCTTCATGCAGGAGCGTAGAAATAGGAGTGCAGAAGGGATTACACCAGGTAGGGTGAGAACAAAAGTACTCTGGGGAGGGTCATCCTTTCTTTCCTTGCCTTGCCTAGCCTTGCCTTTCCCTTCCTTGCCTTTCTTTTCCTTTCCTTTCCTTTCCTTGTCTTGCCTTGCCTCGCCTCGCCTCGCCTCGGCTGGCCTCGCCTCGCCTCGCCTCCCCTCACGTTGGCTTCTTGCCTTGCCTTGCCGTAGCAAAACCTTTAACTTCTTCCCAGCCATCACTAAGACTGTCCCATACGTCTTCTCCCATAGCTTCCCAAGTGGATCATTCCAATGCAGTTTCTTCATCAATCAAGAACACTTAATCTCTGCTCCAGAATAGAAGCTGCTTTACACAGGTTTTTCCACCTTTTAATCCTCTCCTGGCGGTTCTCCTCGCTCTTCTGGTGATCTGGGTGGGGATCTGGGTGTAGATCTGGGTAGGGGTGGAAAATCTTCTGAATGGTCACTAGATGGCAGCATTTCTCTAGAAATCTGCATCAGGCGTACTACAGGCGAGGTGGCTTCCCCTCCCTTTTTAGATTCGGTGTAATTAAGAATATGATTAAAAGGTTGTTCTTCATTCGGGAGCATAGAAAGAGGTGTGCAGAAGGGATTACACCAGGTAGGGTGAGACCAAAAGTACTCTGGGCAGGGTCATCCTTTCTTTCCTTGCCTTGCCTTTCCTTGCCTTTCCTTGCCTTTCCTTTCCTTGCCTTTCATTGCCTTGCCTTTCCTTGCCTTTCCTTTCCTTTCCTTGCCTTGCCTTGCCTTGCCTTGTATTGCCTTGCCTCGCCTCGCCTCGCCTCGCCTCGCCTCTCCTCCCCTCGCCTCATCTCGCCTCGTCTCGCCTCGCGTCGTCTCGCCTCGCCTAACCTCGCCTCGCCTCCCCTCACGTTGCCTTCTTGCCTTGCCGTAGCAAAACCTTTAACTCCTCCCAGCCATCGCTAAACTGTCCCATAGGGCTTCTCCCATAGCTTCCCAAGTGCATCATTCCAATGCAGTTTCTTCATCAATCAAGAAGACCTGATCTCTGCTCCAGAATAGAAGCTGCTTTACACAGGCTTTTCCACCTTTTATTCCTCTCTTGGCGGTTCTCCTCGCTCTTCTGGGGATCTGGGTGGGGAACTGGGTGTAGATCTGGGTAGGGGTGGAAAATCTTCTGAATGGTCACTAGATGGCAGAATTTCTCTAGAAATCTGCTTCGGGCGTACTACAGGCGAAGTGGCTTCCCCTCCCTTTTTATATTTGGTGTAATTAAGAATACGATTAAAATGTTGTGCTTCATTCGGCAGCATAGAAATAGAAGTGCAGAAGGGATTATACCAGGTAGGGTAAGACCAAAAGTACTCTGGGAAGGGTCATCCTTTTTTTTCCTTTCCTTTCCTATCCTTGCCTTGCATTGCCTTGCCTTGCCTTGCCTTGCCTTTCCTGGCCTTTGCTTTCCTTTCATTTCCTTGACTTTCTTTTCCTTCCCTTTCATTTCCTTGCCTTGCCTTGCCTTGCCTTGCCTTGCCTCCCTTCCCCTCGCCTCGCCTCGCCTCGCCTCGCCTCGCCTCCCCTCACCTCGCCTTGCCTCGTATTGCCTCCCCTCGCCTCGCCTCCCCTCGCCTCGCCTCGCCTTCCCTCGCCTCGCCTCGCCTCCCCTCGCCTCGCGTCCCCTCACGTTGCCTTCTTGCCTTACCTTGCCGTAGCAAAACCTTTAACTTCTTCCCAGCCATCGCTAAGACTCTCCCATAGGGCTTCTCCCATAGCTTCCCAAGTGCATCATTCCAATGCAGTTTCTTCATCAATCAAGAACACTTGATCTCTGCTCCAGAATAGAAGCTGCTTTACACAGGTTTTTCCAGCCTTTATTCCTCTCCTGGCGGTTCTCCTCGCTCTTCTGGTGATCTGGGTGGGGATCTGGGTGTAAATCTGGGTAGGGGTGGAAAATCTTCTGAATGGTCACTAGATGGCAGCATTTCTCTAGAAATCTGCTTCGGGTGTAATACAGGAGAAGTGGCTTCCCCTCCCTTTTTAGATTCGGTGTAATTAGGAATACGATTCAAATGTTGTGCTTCATTCGGGAGCATAGAAATAGGAGTGCAGAAGGGATTACACCAGGTAGGGTGAGACCAAAAGTACTCTGGGCAGGGTCATCCTTTCTTTCCTTTCCTTGCCTTTCCTTGCCTTTCCTTGCCTTTCCTTGCCTTTCCTTGCCTTTGTTTTCCTTTCACATCCTTGCCTTGTCTTGCCTTTCTATTCCTTGACTTTCCTTTCCTTTTATTTCCTTGCCTTTCTTTTGCTTTCCTTTCCTTTCCTTGCCTTGCCTTGCCTTTAATTGCCTTTCTTTTCCTTTCATTTGCTTGCCTTTCTTTTCCTTGCCTTTCTTTCATTTCCTTGTTTTCCTTTCCTTTCATTTCCTTTCGTTTCCTTTCCTTTCCTTTCCTTTCATTTCCTTGCCTTTCATTTTCTTGCCTTGCCTTGCCTTGCCTTGCCTCGCGTTGCCTTGCCTCTCCACGCCTCTCCTCACCTCGCCCCGCCTCGCCTCGTCTCGTCTCGCCTCCCCTCCCCTCGCCTCGCCTCCCCTTGCCTCTCCTCGTCTCGCCTCGCCTCCCCTCCCCTCCCCTTCTTGCCTTGCCTTGCCGTAGCAAATCCTTTAACTTCTTCCCAGCCATCGCTAAGACTGTCCCTTAGGGCTTCTCCCATAGCTTCCCAAGTGCATCATTCCAATGCAGTTTCTTCATCAATCAAGAACACTTGATCTCTGCTCCAGAATAGAAGCTGCTTTACACAGGTTTTTCCACCTTTTATTCCTCTCCTGGCGGTTCTCCTCGCTCTTCTGGTGATCTGGGTGGGGATCTGGGTGTAGATCTGGGTAGGGGTGGAAAATCTTCTGAATGGTCACTAGACGGCAGCATTTCTCTAGAAATCTGCTTCGGGCGTACTACAGGCGAGGTGGCATCCCCTCCCTTTTTAGATTCGGTGTAATTAAGAATACGACTAAAATGTTGTGCTTCATTCGGGAGCATAGAAATAGGAGTGCAGAAGGGATTACACCAGGTAGGGTGAGACCAAAAGTACTCTGGGCAGGGTCATCCTTTCTTTCCTTTCCTTGCCTTTCCTTGCCTTTCCTTCCCTTTCCATTCCTTTCCTTTCATTTCCTTGCCTTTCTTTTCCTTGCCTTGCCTTGCCTTGCCTTGCCTTGCCACGCCTCGCCACGCCTCGCATTGCCTTGCCTCGCCTCGCCTCGCCTCGCCTCCCCTCGCCTCGCCTCGACTCGCCTCATCTCGCCTCGCCTCGCCTCGCCTCACCTCCTCTCCCCTCGCCTCCTCTCGCCTCGCCTCCCCTCACGTTGCCTTCTTGCCGTAACAAAACCTTTAACTTCTTCCCAGCCATCGCTAAGACTGTCCCATAGGGCTTCTCCCATAGCTTCCCAAGTGCATCATTCCAATGCAGTTTTTCATCAATCAAGAACACTTCATCTCTGCTCCAGAATAGAAGCTGCTTTACACAGGTTTTTCCACCTTTCATTAATCTCCTGGCGGTTCTCCTTGCTCTTCTGTTGATCTGGGTGGGAATCTGGGTGTAGATCTGGGTAGGGGTGGAAAATCATCTGAATGGTCACTAGACGGCAGCATTTCTCTAGAAATCTGCTTCGGGCGTACTACAGACGAAGTGGCTTCCTCTCCCTTTTTAGATTCGGTGTAATTAAGAATACGATTAAAATGTTGTGCTTCATTCGGGAGCCTAGAAATAGGAGTGCAAAAGGGATTACACCAGGTAGGGTGAGACCAAAAGTACTCTGGGCAGGGTCATCCTTTCTTTCCGTGCCTTCCCTTTCCTTGCCTTTCCTTGCCTTTCCTTTCCTTGCCTTTCCTTGCTTTTCCTTTCCTTTCATTTCTTTGCCTTTCTTTTCCTTTCCTTTCCTTGCCTTTCCTTGCCTTGCCTTGCCTTTCCTTTCCTTTCCTTTCCTTGCCTTACATTGCCTCGCCTCGCCTCGCCTCGCCTCGCCTCCCCTCACGTTGCCTTCTTGCCTTGCCTTGCCGTAGCAAAACCTTTAACTTCTTCCCAGACATCGCTAAGACTGTCCCATAGGGCTTCTCCCATAGATTCCCAAGTGCATCATTCCAATGCAGTTTCTTCATCAATCAAGAACACTTGATCTCTGCTCCAGAATAGAAGCTGCTTTACACAGGGTTTTCCACCTTTTATTCCTCTCCTGGCGGTTCTCCTCGCTCTTCTGGTGATCTGGGTGGGGATCTGGTTAGGGGTGGAAAATCTTCTGAATGGTCACTAGATGGCAGCATTTCTCTAGAAATCTGCTTCAGGCGTACTACAGGCGAAGTGGCTTCCCCTCCCTTTTTAGATTTGGTGTAATTAAGAATACGATTAAAACATTGTGCTTCATTCGGGAGCATAGAAATAGGAGTGCAGAAGGGATTACATCAGGTAGGGCGAGACGAAAAGTACTCTGGGCAGGGTCATCCTTTCTTTCCTTTCCTTGCCTTTCTTTTCCTTTCATTTCCTTGCCTTTCTTTCTCTTTCCTTTCCTTGCCTTGCCTTTCCTTGCCTTGCCTTACCTTGCCTTGCCTTGCCACACCTCGCTACGCCTCGCCTCGCCTCTACCTCGCCTCACCTCGCCTCGCCTCGCCTCCCCTAACCTCGCCTCCCCTCGCCTCGCCTCACCTCGCCTCGCCTCATCTCGCCTCGTCTCGCCTCGCCGCGCCTCCCCTCGCCTCGCCTCCCTCACGTTGCCTCCTTGCCTTGCCTTGCCGTAGCAAAACCTTTATCTTCTTCCGAGACATCGGTAAGAGTCTCCCATAGGGCTTCTCCCATAGCTTCCCAAGTGCATCATTCCAATGCAATTTCTTCATCAATCAAGAACACTTGATCTCTGCTCCAGAAGAGAAGCCGCTTTACACAGGTTTTTCCACCTTTTATTCCTCTCCTGGCGGTTCTCCTCGCTCTTCTGGTGATCTGGGTGGGGATCTGGGTGTAGATCTGGGTACGGGTGGACAATCTTCTGAATGGTCACTAGATGGCAGCATTTCTCTAGAAATCTGCTTCGGGCGTACTACAGGCGAAGTGGCTTCCCCTCCCTTTTTAGATTCGGTGTAATTCAGAATACGATTAAAATGTTGTCCTTCATTGGGGAGCATAGATATAGGAGTGCAAAAGGGATTACACCAGGTAGGGTGAGACCAAAAGTCCTCTGGGCAGGGTCATCCTTTCTTTCCTTTCCTTGCCTTTCCTTTCCTTGCCTTGCTTTACCTTGCCTCGCCTCGCCTCGCCTCGCCTCACCTCGCCTCCCCTCACGTTGCCTTTTTGCCTCGCCTTGCCGTAGCAAAACCTTTAACTTCTTCCCAGCCATCCCTAAGACTGTCCCATAGGGCTTCTCCCATAGCTTCCCAAGTGCATCACTCCAATGCAGTTTCATCATCAATCAAGAACACTTGATCTCTGCTCCAGAATAGAAGCTGCTTTACACAGGTTTTTCCACCTTTTATTCCTCTCCTGGCGGTTCTCCTCGCTCTTCTGGTGATCTGGGTGTAGATCTAGGTAGGGGTGGACAATCTTCTGAATGGTCACTAGATGGCAGCATTTCTCTAGAAATCTGCTTCGGACGTACTACAGGCGAAGTGGCTTCCCCTCTCTTTTTAGATTCGGTGTAATTAGGAATACGATTAAAATGTTGTGCTTCATTCGGGAGCATACAAATAGGAGTGCAGAAGGGATTACACCAGGTAGGGTGAGACCAAAAGTACTCTGGGCAGGGTCATCCTTTCTTTCCTTTCCTTGCCTTTCCTTGCCTTTCCTTTCCTTGCCTTTCCTTGCCTTTCCTTGCCTTTCCTTTCCTTGCATTGCCTTTCCTTGCTTTGCCTTTCCTTGCCTTTCCTTCCCTTTCATTTCCTTGCCTTTCCTTTCCTTTCCCTTGCTTTCCTTGCCTTGCCTCGCCTCGCCTCGCCTCGCCTCGCCTCCCCTCACGTTGCCTTCTTGCCTTGCCTTGCCGTCACAAAACCTTTAACTTCTTCCCAGCCATCGCTAAGACTGTCCCATAGGGCTTCTCCCATAGCTTCCCAAGTGCATCACTCCAATGCAGTTTCTTCATCAATCAAGAACACTTGATCTCTGCTCCAGAATAGAAGCTGCTTTACACAGGTTTTTCCACCTTTTATTCCTCTCCTGGCGGTTCTCCTCGCTCTTCTGGTGATCTGGGTGTAGATCTAGGTAGGGGTGGACAATCTTCTGAATGCTCACTAGATGGCAGCATTTCTCTAGAAATCTGCTTCGGACGTACTACAGGCGAAGTGGCTTCCCCTCCCTTTTTAGATTCGGTGTAATTAGGAATATGATTAAAATGTTGTGCTTCATTCGGGAGCATAGAAATAGGAGTGCAGAAGGGATTACACCAGGTAGGGCGAGACCAAAAGTACTCTGGGCAGGGTCATCCTTTCTTGCCTTTCCTTTCCTTTCATTTCCTTTCATTTCCTTGCCTTGCCTTTCCTTTCCTTTCATTTCCTTTCATTTCCTTGCCTTTCCTTTCATTTCCTTGCCTTTCTTTTTCTTTCCTTTCCTTGCCTTGCCTTTCCTTGCCTTGCCTTGCATTGCCTTGCCTTGCCACGCCTCGCTACGCCTCGCCTCGCCTCTACCTCGCCTCACCTCGCCTCGCCTCACCTCCCCTCACCTCGCCTCCCCTCGCCTCGCCTCGCCTCACCTCGCCTCGTCTCACCTCGTCTCGCCTCGCCGTGCCTCCCATCGCCTCGCCTCCCCTCACGTTGCCTACTTGCCTTGCCTTGCCGTAGCAAAACCTTTAACTTCTTTCCAGCCATCGCTAAGACTGTCCCATAGGGCTTCTCCCATAGCTTCCCAAGTGCATCATTCCAATGCAGTTTCTTCATCAATCAAGAACACTTGATCTCTGCTCCAGAATAGAAGCTGCTTTACACAGGTTTTTCCACCT
The DNA here is from genome assembly GCF_036013445.1 of Caloenas nicobarica. Taxonomy (NCBI): domain Eukaryota; kingdom Metazoa; phylum Chordata; class Aves; order Columbiformes; family Columbidae; genus Caloenas; species Caloenas nicobarica. Next base: position 15,311 of record NW_027017057.1, read on the forward strand.
TTTATTCCTCTCGTGCCTGTTCCCCTCGCTCTCCTGGTGATCTGGGTGTAGATCTGGGTAGGGGTGGAAAATCTTCTGAATGGTCACTAGATGGCAGCATTTCTCTAGAAATCTGCTCCGGGCGTACTACAGGCTAAGTGGCTTCCCCTCCCTTTTTAGATTCGGTGTAATTAAGAATACAATTAAAATGTTGTGCTTCATTCGGGAGCATAGAAATAGGAGTGCAGAAGGGATTACACCAGGTAGGGTGAGACCAAAAGTACTCTGGGCAGGGTCATCCTTTCCTTCCTTTCCTTGCCTTTCCTTGATTTTCCTTGCCTTTCCTTGCCTTTCCTTGCCTTTCCTTGCCTTTCCTTTCCTTTCATATCCTTGCCTTTCTTTTCCTTTCCTTTCCTTTCCTTGCCTTGCCTTGCCTTGCCTTTCCTTGCCTTTCTTTTCCTTTCATTTGCTTGCCTTTCTTTTCCTTGTGTTTCCTTTCCTTTCCTTGCCTTTCCTTTCCTTTCATTTCCTTTCATTTCCTTTCCTTTCCTTTCCTTTCATTTCCTTGCCTTTCCTTTTCTTGCCTTGCCTTGCCTTGCCTTGCCTTGCTTCGCGTTGCCTTGCCTCGCCTCGCCTCGCCTCGCCTCGCCCCACCTCCCCTCGCCTCCCCTCGCCTCGCCTCGTCTCGTCTCTCCTGGCCTCGCCTCTCCTCCCATCGCCTCGCCTCCCCTCGCCTTGCCTCGCCTCGCCTCGCCTCCCCTCCCCTCCCCTTCTTGCCTTGCCTTGCCGTGGCAAAACCTTTAACTTCTTCCCAGCCATCGCTCAGACTGTCCCATAGGGCTTCTCCCATAGCTTCCCAAGTGCATCATTCCAATGCAGTTTCTTCATCAATCAAGAACACTTCATCTCTGCTCCAGAATAGAAGCTGCTTTACACAGGTTTTTCCACCTTTTATTCCTCTCCTGGCGGTTCTCCTCGCTCTTCTGGTGATCTGGGTGGGGATCTGGGTGTACATCTGGGTAGGGCTGGAAAATCTTCTGAATGGTCACTAGACGGCAGCATTTCTCTAGAAATCTGCTTCGGGCGTACTACAGTCGAGGTGGCATCCCCTCCCTTTTTAGATTCGGTGTAATTAAGAATACGATTAAAATGTTGTGCTTCATTCGGCAGCATAGAAATAGGACTGCAGAAGGGATTACACCAGGTAGGGTGAGACCAAAAGTACTCTGGGCAGGGTCATCCTTTCCTTCCTTTCCTTGCCTTTCCTTGCCTTGCCTTTCCTTGCCTTTCCTTTCCTTTCATTTCCTTGCCTTTCTTTTCCTTTCCTTTCCTTGCCTTGCCTTGCTTTGCCTTGCCTTGCCTTGCCACACCTCGCCACGCCTCGCCTCGCCTCGCCTCGCCTCGCCTCCCGTCGCCTCGCCTCGCCTCGCCACGCCTCCCCTCGCCTCGCCTCCCCTCGCCTTGCCTCGCCTCAGCTCACCTCCCCTCGCCTCGCCTCGTCTCGCCTCCCCTTCTTGCCTTGCCTTGCCATAGCAAAACCTTTAACTTCTTCCCAGCCATCGCTAAGACTGTCCCATAGGGCTTCTCCCATAGGTTCCCAAGTGCATCATTCCAATGCAGTTTCTTCATCAATCAAGAACACTTCATCTCTGCCCCAGAATAGAAGCTGCTCTACACAGGTTTTTCCACCTTTTATTCCTCTCGTGGCTGTTCCCCTCACTCTTCTGGTGATCTGGGTGTAGATCTGGGTAGGGGTGGAAAATCTTCTGAATGGTCACTAGATGGCAGCATTTCTCTAGAAATCTCCTTCGGGCATACTACAGGCGAAGTGGCTTCCCCTCCCTTTTTAGACTCGGTGTAATTAAGAATACGATTAAAATGTTGTGCTTCGTTCGGGAGCATAGAAATAGGAGTGCAGAAGGGATTACACCAGGTAGGGCGAGACGAAAAGTACTCTGGGCAGGGTCATCCTTTCTTGCCTTTCCTTTCCTTTCCTTGCCTTGCCTTTCCTTTCCTTTGCTTTCCTTTCCTTTTTTTTTTTCCTTTCCTTGCCTTGCCTTTCCTTGCCTTGCCTTGCCTTGCCTTGCCACGCCTCGCTACGCCTCGCCTCGCCTCTACCTCGCCTCACCTCGCCTCGCCTCGCCTCCCCTCACCTCGCCTCCCCTCGCCTCGCCTCGCCTCGTCTCGCCTCGTCTTGCCTCGCTGCGCCTCCCCTCGCCTCACCTCCCCTCACGTTGACTTCCTGCCTTGCCTTGCCGTAGCAAAACCTTTAACTTCTTCCCAGACATCGGTAAGACTGTCCCATAGGGCTTCTCCCATAGCTTCCCAAGTGCATCATTCCAATGCAGTTTCTTCATCAATCAAGAACACTTGATCTCTGCTCCAGAATAGAAGATGCTTTACACAGGTTTTTCCACCTTTTATTCCTCTCGTGGCGGTTCCCCTCGCTCTTCTGGTGATCTGGGTGTAGATCTGGGTAGGGCTGGAAAATCTTCTGAATGGTCACTAGACGGCAGCATTTCTCTAGAAATCTGCTTCGGGCGTACTACAGGCGAGGTGGCATCCCCTCCCTTTTTAGATTCGGTGTAATTAAGAATACGACTAAAATGTTATGCTTCATTCGGGAGCATAGAAATAGGAGTGCAGAAGGGATTACACCAGGTAGGGTGAGACCAAAAGTACTCTGGGCAGGGTCATCCTTTCCTTCCTTTCCTTGCCTTTCCTTGCCTTTCCTTGCCTTTCCTTTCCTTTCCTTTCATTTCCTTGCCTTTCTTTTCCTTGCCTTGCCTTGCCTTACCTTGCCTTGCCACGCCTCGCCACGCCTCGCATTGCCTTGCCTCGCCTCGCCTCGCCTCCCCTCGCCTCGCCTCGCCTCGTCTCGCCTCGCCTAGCCTCGCCTCACCTCCCCTCACCGCGCCTCCCATCGCCTCTCCTCCCCTCACGTTGCCTTCTTGCCTTGCCTTGCCATTGCAAAACCTTTAACTTCTTCCCAGCCATCGCTCAGACTGTCCCATAGGGCTTCTCCCATAACTTCCCAAGTGCATCATTCCAATGCCGTTTTTCATCAATCAAGAACACTTGATCTCTGCTCCAGAATAGAAGCTGCTTTACACAGCTTTTTCCAACTTTTATTCCTCTCCTGGCGGTTCTCCTCGCTTTTCTGGTGATCTGGGTGTAGATCTGGTTAGGGCTGGAAAATCTTCTGAATGGTCACTAGACGGCAGCATTTCTCTAGAAATCTGCTTCGGGCGTACTACAGGCGAGGTGGCATCCCCTCCCTTTTTAGATTCGGTGTAATTAAGAATACGACTAAAATGTTATGCTTCATTCGGGAGCATAGAAATAGGAGTGCAGAAGGGATTACACCAGGTAGGGTGAGACCAAAAGTACTCTGGGCAGGGTCATCCTTTCCTTCCTTTCCTTGCCTTTCCTTGCCTTTCCTTGCCTTTCCTTTCCTTTCCTTTCATTTCGTTGCCTTTATTTTCCTTGCCTTGCCTTGCCTTACCTTGCCTTGCCACGCCTCGCCACGCCTCGCATTGCCTTGCCTCGCCTCGCCTCGCCTCGCCTCCCCTCGCCTCGCCTTGCCTCGTCTCGCCTCGCCTTGCCTCGCCTCACCTCCCCTCACCGCGCCTCCCATCGCCTCTCCTCCCCTCACGTTGCCTTCTTGCCTTGCCTTGCCGTAGCAAAACCTTTAACTTCTTCCCAGCCATCGCTCAGACTGTCCCATAGGGCTTCTCCCATAGCTTCCCAAGTGCATCATTCCAATGCAGTTTTTCATCAATCAAGAACACTTGATCTCTGCTCCAGAATAGAAGCTGCTTTACACAGCTTTTTCCAACTTTTATTCCTCTCCTGGCGGTTCTCCTCGCTTTTCAGGTGATCTGGGTGGGTATCTGGGTCTAGATCTGGGTAGGGGTGGAAAATCTTCTGAATGGTCACTAGATGGCAGCATTTCTCTAGAAATCTGCTTCGGGCATACTACAGGCGAAGTGGCTTCCCCTCCCTTTTTAGATTCGGTGTAATTAAGAATACGATTAAAATGTTGTGCTTCATTGCGGAACATTGATATAGGAGTGCAGAAGGGATTATACTAGGTAGGGTGAGACCAAAAGTACTCTGGGCAGGGTCATCCGTTCATTCCTTTCCTTGCCTTTCCTTTTCTTGCCTTGCCTTGTCTTGCCTCGTCTCGCCTCGCCTCGCCTCCCCTCACGTTGCCTTCTTGCCTTGCCTTGCCGTAGCAAAACCTTTAACTTCTTCCCAGACATCGGTAAGACTCTCCTATAGGGCTTCTCCCATAGCTTCCCAAGTGCATCATTCCAATGCAGTTTCTTCATCAATCAAGAACACTTGATCTCTGCTCCGGAATAGAAGCTGCTTTACACAGGTTTTTCCACCTTTTATTCCTCTCCTGGCGGTTCTCCTCGCTCTTCTGGTGATCTGGGTGGGGATCTGGGTAGGGGTGGACAATCTTCTGATTGGTCACTAGATGGCAGCATTTCTCTAGAAATCTGCTTCGGGCGTACTACAGGCGAAGTGACTTCCCCTCCCTTTTTAGATTCGGTGTAATTAAGAATACGATTAAAATGTTGTGCTTCATTCGGGAGCATAGAAATAGGAGTGCAGAAGGGATTACACCAGGTAGGGCGAGACCAAAAGTACTCTGGGCAGGTTCATCCTTTATTTCCTTTCCTTGCCTTTCCTTGTCTTTCCTTGCCATTCCTTTCCTTTCCTTGCCTTGCCTTGCCTTGCTTTGCCTTGCTTTCCTTTCATTTCCTTGCCTTTCTTTTCCTTGCCTTTCCTTTCGGTTCCTTTCCTTGCCTCGCCTCGCCTCGCCTCGTCTAGCCTCGCCTCCCCTCACTTTGCCTTCCTGCCTTGCCTTGCCGTAGGAAAACCTTTAACTTCTTCCCAGCCATCGTTAAGACTCTCCCATAGGGCTTCTCCCATAGCTTCCCAAGTGCATCATTCCAATGCAGTTTCTTCATCAATCAAGAACACTTGATCTCTGCTCCAGAATATAAGCTGCTTTACACAGGTTTTTCCACCTTTTATTCCTCTCCTGGCAGTTCTCCTCACTCTTCTGGTGATCTGGGTGGGGATCTGGGTAGGGGTGGAAAATCTTCTGAATGGTCATTAGATGGCAGCATTTCTCTAGAAATCTGCTTCAGGCGTACTACAGGCGAAGTGGCTTCCCCTCCCTTTTTAGATTCGGTGTAATTAAGAATACGATTAAAATGTTGTGCTTCATTCGGGAGCATAGAAATAGGAGTGCAGAAGGGATTACACCAGGTAGGGTGAGACCAAAAGTACTCTGGGCAGGGTCATCCTTTCTTGCCTTTCCTTGCCTTTCCTTTCCTTGCCTTTCTTGCCTTGCCATTCCTTTCCTTTCCTTTCCTTTCATTACCTTGCCTTTCTTTTCCTTGCCTTGCCTTGCCTTGCCTCTCCTTGCCTTGCCTCGCCTTGTCTCCCCTCGCCTCAACTCGCCTTCCCTCGCCTAGCCTCGTCTCGCCTAGCCTCTTCTCGCCTTGCCTCGCCTCGCCTCTCTTCGCCTCGCCTCGCCTCCCCTCGCCTCGCCTCGTCTCGCCTCGCCTCGCCTCATTTCGCCTCACCTCGCCTCGCCTCGCCTCGCCTCCCCACGCCTCTCCTCGCCTCACCTCCCCTCGCCTCGCCTCGCCTCATCTCGCCTGGCCTCGCCTCGCGTCCCCTCACGTTGCCCTCTTGCCTGGCCTTGCCATAGCAAAACCTTTAACTTCTTCCCAGCCATCGCTAAGACTTTCCCATAGGGCTTCTCCCATAGCTTCCCAAGTGCATCATTCCAATGCAGTTTCTTCATCAATCAAGAACACCTGATCTCTGCTCCAGAATAGAAGCTGCTTTACACAGGTTTTTCCACCTTTTATTCCTCTCCTGGCGGTTCTCCTCGCTCTTCTGGTGATCTGGGTGGGGATCTTGGTGTAGATCTGGGTAGGGGTGGAAAATCTTCTGAATGGTCACCAGATGGCAGAATTTCTCTAGAAATCTGCTTCGGGCGTACTACAGGCCAAGTGGCTTCCCCTCCCTTTTTAGATTCGGTGTAATTAAGAATACGATTAAAATGTTGTGCTTCATTCAGGAGCATAGAAATAGGAGTGCAGAAGGGATTACACCAGGTAGGGTGAGACCAAAAGTACTCTGGGCAGGGTCATCCTTTCTTTCCTTTCCTTTCCTTTCCTTGCCTTGCGTTTCCTTGCCTTGTCTTTGCTGGCCTTTGCTTTCCTTTCATTTCCTTGCCTTTCTTTTCCTTTCCTTTCCTTTCCTTTCCTTTCCTTGCCTTGCCTTGCCTTGCCTTGCCTTGCCTTGCCTTGCCTTGCCTCCCTTCCCCTCGCCTCGCCTCGCAACGCCTCCCCTCGCCTTACCTCCCTTCACGTTGCCTTCTTGACTTGCCTGGCCGTAGCAAAACCTTTAACTTCTTCCCAGCCATCACTAAGACTGTCCCATAGGGCTTCTCCCATAGCTTCCCAAGTGCATCATTCCAATGCAGTTTCTTCATCAACCAAGAACACTTGATCTCTGCTCCAGAATAGAATCTGCTTTACACATGTTTTTCCACCATTTAATCCTCTCTTGGCGGTTCTCCTCGCTCTTCTGGTGATCTGGGTGGGGATCTGGTTGTAGATCTGGGTAGAGGTGGAAAATCTTCTGAATGGTCACTAGATGGCAGCATTTCTCTAGAAATCTGCTTCGGGCGTACTACAGGCGAAGTGGCTTCCCCTCCCTTTTTAGATTCGGTGTAATTAAGAATACGATTAAAATGTTGTGCTTCATTCGGGAGCATAGAAATAGGAGTGCAGAAGGGATTACACCAGGTAGGGTGAGACCAAAAGTACTCTGGGAAGGGTCATCCTTTCTTGCCTTTCCTTGCCTTTCCTTGCCTTTCCTTGCCTATCCTTGCCTTTCCTTTCCTTGCCTTTATTTCCTTGCCATTCCTTTCCTTTCCTTTCCTTTCATTACCTTGCCTTTCTTTTCCTTGCCTTGCCTTGCCTTGCCTCTGCTTGCCTCGCCTCGCCTTGCCTCGCCTAGCCTCTCTTCGCCTCGCCTCGCCTCCGCTCGCCTCGTCTCGCCTCGCCTCACCTCGCCTCGCCTCCCCTCGCCTCGCCTCGCCTCGCCTCCCCTCGCCTCGCCTCGTCTTGCCTCGCCTCGTTTCGCCTCACCTCGCCTCGCCTCGCCTCCCCACGCCTCCCCTCGCCTCACCTCCCCTCGCCTCGCCTCGCCTCATCTCGCCTGGCCTCACCTCGCGTCCCCTCACGTTGCCCTCTTGCCTGGCCTTGCCATAGCAAAACCTTTAACTTCTTCCCAGCCATCGCTAAGACTGTCCCATAGGGCTTCTCCCATAGCTTCCCAAGTGCATCATTCCAATGCAGTTTCTTCATCAATCAAGAACACCTGATCTCTGCTCCAGAATAGAAGCTGCTTTACACAGGTTTTTCCACCTTTTATTCCTCTCCTGGCGGTTCTTCTCGCTCTTCCGGGGATCTGGGTGGGGATCTGGGTGTGGATCTGGGTAGGGGTGGAAAATCTTCTGAATGGTCACTACATGGCAGCATTTCTCTAGAAATCTGCTTTGGGCATACTAGAGGCGAAGTGGCTTCCCCTCCCTTTTTAGATTCGGTGTAATTAAGAATACGATTAAAATATTGTGCTTCTTTCGGGAGCATAGAAATAGGAGTGCAGAAGGGATTACACCAGGTAGGGTGAGACCAAAAGTACTCTGGGCAGGGTCATTCTTTCTTGCCTTTCCTTACCTTTCCTTGCCTTGCCTTGCCTTTCCTTTCCTTGCATTTCCTTGCCTTGCCTTGACTTGCCTTTCCTTTCCTTTAATTTCCTTTCCTTTCCTTTCCTTTCCTTTCCTTTCCTTTCCTTTCCTTGCCTTTCCTTTCCTTTCCTTTCCTTTCCTTTCCTTTCCTTTCCTTTCCTTTCCTTTCCTTTCCTTTCCTTTCCTTTCCTTTCCTTTCCTTTCCTTTCCTTTCCTTTCCATTCCTTTCCTTTCCATTCCTTGCGTTCCCTTGCCTTGACTTGCCTTGCCACGCCTTGCCTCGCCTTGCCTCGCCTTGCCTCGCCTCGCCTCGCCTTGCCTCGCCTCGCCTCCCCTCGGCTCATTCACCTCGCATCACCTTGCCTGCCCTCGCCTCCCCTCGCCTCGCCTCCCCTCGCCTCGCCTCGCCTCGCCTCCACTCACCTCGCCTCGCCTCGCCTCGTCTCTCCTCGCCTCGCCTCGCCTCCCCTCACGTTGCCTTCTTGCCTTGCCTTGCCGTAGCAAAACCTTTAACTTCTTCCCAGCCATCGCTAAGACTGTCACATAGGGCTTCTCCCATAGCTTCCCAAGTGCATCCTTCCAATGCAGTTTCTTCATCAATCAAGAACACTTGTTCTCTCCTCCAGAGCAGAAGCTGCTTTACACAGGTTTTTCCAACTTTTATTCCTCTCCTGGCGGTTCTCCTCGCTCTTCTGGTGATCTGGGTGGGGATCTGGGTGTAGATCTGGGTAGGGGTGGAAAATCTTCTGAATGGTCACTAGATGGCAGCTATTCTCTAGAAATCTGCTTCGGGCGTAGTACAGGCGAAGTGGCTTCCCCTCCCTTTTTAGATTCAGTGTAATCAAGAATATGATTAAAATGTTGTGCTTCATTCGGGAGCATAGAAATAGGAGTGCAGAAGGGATTACACCAGGTAGGGTGAGACCAAAAGTACTCTGGGCAGGGTCATCCTTTCTTGCCTTTCCTTGCCTTGCCTTTCCTTGCCTTTCCTTGCCTTGCCTTTCCTTGCCTTGTCTTTCCTTGCCTTTCCTTTCCTTTCATTTCCTTGCCTTTCCTTGCCTTTCCTTGCCTTTCCTTGCCTTTCCTTTCCTTTCCTTTCCTTTCCTTTCCTTTCCTTTCCTTTCCTTTCCTTTCCTTTCCTTTCCTTTCCTTTCCTTTCCTTTCCTTTCCTTTCCTTTCCTTTCCTTTCCTTTCCTTTCCTTTCCTTTCCTTTCCTTTCCTTTCCTTTCCTTGCCTTTCCTTGCCTTTCCTTGCCTTTCCTTGCCTTTCCTTGCCTTTCCTTGCCTTTCCTTGCCTTTCCTTGCCTTTCCTTGCCTTTCCTTGCCTTTCCTTGCCTTTCCTTGCCTTTCCTTGCCTTTCCTTGCCTTTCCTTGCCTTTCCTTGCCTTTCCTTGCCTTTCCTTGCCTTTCCTTTCCTTTCCTTGCCTTTCCTTGCCTTTCCTTGCCTTTCCCTGCCTTTCCTTGCCTTTCCTTGCCTTTCCTTGCCTTCCCTTTCCTTGCCTTGCCTTTCCTTGCGTTGCCTTCCCTTTCATTTCCTTGCCATTCCTTTCCTTTCATTTCCTTTCCTTTCCTTTCCTTGCCCTGCCCTGCCTTGCCTCGCCTCGCCTCGCCTCGCCTCGCATCGCCTACCCTCGCCACACCTCGCCTCGCCTCCCCTCGCCTCGCCTCCCCTCACGTTGTCTTCTTGCCTTGCCTTGCCGTAGCAAAACCTTTAACTTCTTCCCAGCCATCTCTAAGACTGTCCCATAGGGCTTCTCCCATAGCTTCCCAAGTGCATCATTGCAATGCAGTTTCTTCATCAATCAAGAACACTAGATCTCTGCTCCGGAATAGAAGCTGCTTTACACAGGTTTTTCCACCTTTTATTCTTCTCCTGGCGGTTCTCCTCGCTCTTCTGGTGATCTGAGTGGGGATCTGGGTAGGGGTGGAAAATCTTCTGAATGGTCACTAGATGGCAGCTTTTCTCTAGAAATCTGCTTTGGTCGTAGTACAGGCGAAGTGGCTTCCCCTTCCTTTTTAGATTCGGTGTAATTAAGAATACGATTAAAATGTTGTGCTTCATTCGTTAGCATAGAAATAGGAGTGCAGAAGGGATTACACCAGGTAGGAGAGACCAAAAGTACTCTAGGCAGGGTCATCCTTTCTTTCCTTTCCCTGCCTTTCCTTGCCTTTCATTTCCTTTCCTTTCCTTTCCTTTCCTTTCCTTTCCTTTCCTTTCCTTTCCTTTCCTTTCCTTTCCTTTCCTTTCCTTTCCTTTCCTTTCCTTTCCTTTCCTTTCCTTTCCTTTCCTTTCCTTTCCTTTCCTTTCCTTTCCTTTCCTTGCCTTGCCTTGCCTTGCCTTGCCTTGCCTTGCCTTGCCTTGCCTTGCCTTGCCTTGCCTTGCCTTGCCTTGCCTTGCCTTGACTTGCCTTGCCTTGCCTTGCCTTGCCTTGCCTTGCCTTTCCTTTCCTTGCCTTGCCTTTCTTTCCTTGCCTTGCCTTGCCTTGCCTTGCCTTGCCTCGCCTCGCCTCGCCTCGCCTCGCCTCGCCTCGCCTCGCCTCCCCTCGCCTCCCCTCACCTCCCCTCGCCTCGCCTCGCCTCCCTTCGCCTCGCCTCGCCTCGCCTCACCTCCCCTTATTGCCTTGCCTTGCCGTAGCAAAACCTTTAACTTCTTCCCAGCCATCGCTAAGACTGTCCCATAGGGCTTCTCCCATAGCTCTCCAAGTGCATCATTCCAATGCAGTTTCTTCATCAATCAAGAACACTTGATCTCTCCTCCAGAATAGAAGCTGCTTACACAGGTTTTTCCACCTTTTATTCTTCTCCTGTCGGTTCTCCTCGTTCTTCTGGGGATCTGGGTGGGGATCTGGGTGTAGATCTGGGTAGGGGTGGAAAATCTTCTGAATGGTCACTAGATGGCAGCATTTCTCTAGAAATCTGCTTCAGGCTTACTACAGGCGAAGTAGCTACCACTCCCTTTTTAGATTCGGTGTAATTAAGAATACGATTAATATGTTGTGCTTCATTCGGGAGCATAGAAATAGGAGTGCAGAAGGGATTACACCAGGTAGGAGAGACCAAAAGTACTCTAGGCAGGGTCATCCTTTCTTTCCTTTTCTTGCCTTTCCTTGCCTTGCCTTGCCTTGCCTTTCCTTGCCTTGCCTTTCCTTGCCTTTGCTTTCCTTTCATTTTCTTGCCTTTCTTTTCCTTCACTTTCCTTTCCTTGCCTTGCCTTGCCTTGCCTTGCCCTGCCACGCCTCGTCACGCCTCACCTCCTCTCGCCTCGCCTCGCCTCTCCTCGCCTCCCCTCGCCTCGCCTCCCCTCGCCTCGCCTTGCCTCGGCTCGCCTCCCCTCACCTCGCCTCGCCTCGCCTCCCCTTCTTGCCTTGCCGTAGCAAAAACTTTAACTTCTTCCCAGCCATCGCTAAGACTGTCCCATAGGGCTTCTCGCATAGCTTTCCAAGTGCATCATTCCAATGCAGTTTCTTCATCAATCAAGAACACTTGATCTCTGCTCCAGAATAGAAGCTGCTTTACACAGGTTTTTCCACCTTTTATTCCTCTCCTGTCGGTTCTCCTCGCTCTTCTGGGGATCTGTGTGGGGATCTGGGTAGGGGTGGAAAACCTTCTGTTGAACACTAGATGGCAGCATTTCTCTCGAAATCTACTTCGGGCGTATTACAGGCGAAATGGATTCCCCTCCCTTTTTAGATTCGGTGTAATTAAGACTACTATTAAAATGAGCTTCATTCGGGAGCATAGAAATAGGAGTGCAGAAGGGATTACACCAGGGAGGGCGAGACCAAAAGTAGTCTAGGCAGGGTCATCCTTTCTTTCTTTTCCTTGCCTTTCCTTTCCTTGCCTTTCCTTTCCTTGCCTTTCCTTTCCTTTCATTTCCTTGCCTTTCTTTCCTTTCCTTGCTTTGCCTTGCCTTGCCTTGCCTTGCCACGCCTCGCCATGCCTCTCCACGCCTCGCCTCGCCTTGCCTCGCCTCCCCGCGCCTCGCCTCCCCTCGCCTCGCCTCGCATCGCCTCACCTCCCCTTCTTTCCTTGCCTTGCTGTGGCAAAACCTTTAACTTCTTCCCAGCCATCGCTAAGACTGTCCCATAGGGCTTCTCCCATAGCTTCCCAAGTGCATCATTCCAATGCAGTTTCTTCATCAATCATGAACACTTGATCTCTGCTCCAGAATAGAAGCTGCTTTACACAGGTTTTTCCACATTTTATTCCTCTCCTGGCGGTTCTCCTCGCTCTTCTGGTGATCTGGGTGGGGATCTGGGTAGGGGTGGAAAATCTTCTGAATGGTCACTAGATGGCAGCTTTTCTCTAGAAATCTGCTTCGGTCGTACTACAGGCGAAGTGGCTTCCCCTCCCTTTTTAGATTCGGTGTAATTAAGAATACGATTCAAATGTTGTGCTTCATTCGGGAGCATAGAAATAGGAGTGCAGAAGGGATTACACCAGGTAGGGCGAGACCAAAAGTACTCTGGGCAGGTTCATCCTTTCTTTCCTTTCCTTGCCTTTCCTTGTCTTTCCTTGCCGTTCCTTTCCTTTCCTTGCCTTGCCTTGCCTTGCCTTGCCTTGCTTTCCTTTCCTTTCCTTTCCTTTCCTTTCCTTTCCTTTCCTTTCCTTTCCTTTCCTTTCCTTTCCTTTCCTTTCCTTTCCTTTCCTTTCCTTTCCTTTCCTTTCCTTTCCTTTCCTTTCCTTTCCTTTTCTTTCCTTTCCTTGCTTTCCTTGCCTTTCCTTGCCTTTCCTTTCCTTGCCTTGCCTTGCCTTTCCTTGCCTTGCCTTGCCTTGCCTTGCCTTGCCTTGCCTTGCCTTGCCTTGCCTTGCCTTGCCTTGCCTTCCCTTGCCTCGCTTCGCCTCGCCTCACCTCCCCTCACGTTGCCCTCTTGCCTTGCCTTGCCGTAGCAAAACCTTTAACTTCTTCCTAGCCATCGCTAAGGCTGTCCCATAGGACTTCTCCCATAGCTTCCCAAGTGCAACATTCCAATGCAGTTTCTTCATCAATCAAGAACACTTGATCTCTGCTCCAGAATAGAAGCTGCTTTACACAGGGTTTACCAGGTTTTATTCCTCTCCTGGCGGTTCTCCTCGCTCTTCTGGGGATCTGGGTGGGGATCTGGCTAGGGGTGGAAAATCTTCTGAATGGTCACTAAATGGCAGCATTTCTCTAGAAATCTGCTTTGGGCGTAATACAGGCGAAGTAGCTTCCCCTCCCTTTTTAGATTCGGTGTAATTAAGAATACGATTGAAATGTTGTGCTTCCTTCGGGAGCATAGAAATAGGAGTGCAGAAGGGATTACACCAGGTAGGGCGAGACCAAAAGTACTCTGGGCAGGGTCATCCTTTCTTTCCTTTCCTTGCCTTTCCTTGACTTTCCTTGCCTTTCCTTGAATTTCCTTGCCTTTCCTTGACTTTCCTTGCCTTGCCTTGCCTTGCCTTGGCCTTCCCTTGCCACGCCTCGCCACGCCTCGCCTCGCCTCGCCTCACCTCACCTCGTCTCGCCTCGACTCGCCTCGTCTCGCCTCGCTTCGCCTCCTCTCGCCTCGCCTCCCTTCACGTTGCCTTCTTGCCTTTCTTTGCCGTAGCAAAACCTTTAACTTCTTCCCAGCCATCGCTAAGACTGTTCCATAGGGCTTCTCCCATAGCTTCCAAGTGCATCATTCCAATGCAGTTTCTTCATCAATCAAGAACACTTGATCTCTGCTCCAGAATAGAAGCTGCTTTACACAGGTTTTTCCACCTTTTATTCTCTCCTGGCGGTTCTCCTCGCTCTTCTGGGGATCTGGGTGGGGATCTGGGTGTAGATCTGGGTAGGGGTGGAAAATCTTCTGAATGGTCACTAGATGGCTGCATTTCTCTAGAAATCTGCTTCAGGCGTACTACAGGCGAAGTAGCTTCCCCTCCGTTTTTAGATTCGGTGTAATTAAGAATACGATTCAAATGTTGTGCTTCCTTCGGGAGCATAGAAATAGGAGTGCAGAAGGGATTACACCAGGTAGGGCGAGACCAAAAATACTCTGGGCAGGGTCATCCTTTATTTCCTTTCCTTGCCTTTCCTTGCCTTTCCTTGCCTTTCCTTTCCTTGCTTTCCTTGCTTGCCTTTCCTTGCCTTTCCTTTCCTTTCATTTCCTTGCCTTTCTTTTTCTTTCCTTTCCTTGCCTTGCCTTGCCTTGCCTTGCCTTCCGTTGCCTTGCATTGCCACTCCTCGCCACGCCTCGCATCGCCTCGCCTCGCCTCACCTCGCCTCGCCTAGCCTCCCTCTCCTCGCCTTGCCCTCGCCTCGCCTCGCCTCCCCTCGCCTCGCCTCCCCTCGCCTCGCCTCGCCTCACCTCGCCTCGTCTCGCCTCGTCTCGCCTTGCGTCGCCTCCTCTCGCCTCTCCTCCCCTCACGTTGCCTTCTTGCCTTGCCTTGCCGTAGCAAAAACCTTTAACTTCTTCCCAGCCATCGCTAAGACTGTCCCATTGGGCTTCTCCCATAGCTTCCCAAGTGCATCATTGCAATACAGTTTCTTCATCAATCAAGAACACTTCATCTCTGCTCCAGAATAGAAGCTGCTTTACACAGGTTTTTCCACCTTTTTTTTCTTCTCCTGGCGGTTCTCCTCACTCTTCTGGGGATCTGGGTGGGGATCTGGGTGTACATCTGGGTAGGGGTGGAAAATCTTCTGAATGGTCACTAGATGGCAGCATTTCTCTAGAAATCTGCTTCGGGCGTACTACAGGCGAAGTGGCTTCCCCTCTCTTTTTAGATTCGGTGTAATTAAGAATACTATTAAAATGTTGTGCTTCACTCGGGAGCATAGAAATAGGAGTCCAGAAGGGATTACACCAGGTAGGGTGAGACCAAAAGTACTCTGGGCAGGGTAATCCTTTCCTTCCTTTCCTTGCCTTGCCTTGCCTTTCCTTGGTTTCCTTTCGTTGCCTTTCCTTTCCTTGCCTTTGCTTTTCCTTGCCTTGCTTTCCTTTCATTTCCTTGCCTTTCTTTTCCTTTCCTTTCCTTTCCTTGCCTTGCCTAGCCTTCCCTTGCCTCGCCTCGCCTCCCCTCACGTTGCCTTCTTGCCTTGCCTTGCCGTAGGAAAACCTTTAAATTCTTCCTAGCCATCGCTAAGACTGTCCCATAGGACTTCTCCCATAGCTTCCCAAGTGCATCATACCAATCCAGTTTCTTCATCAATCAAGAACACTTGATCTCTCCTCCAGAATAGAAGCTGCTTTACACAGGGTTTCCACCTTTTATTCCTCTCCTGGCGGTTCTCCTCGCTCTTCTGGTGATCTGGGTGGGGATCTGGGTAGGGGTGGAAAATCTTCTTAATATTCACTAGATGGCAGCATTTCTTTAGAAATCTGCTTCGGGCGTACTACAGGCGAAGTGGCTTCCCCTCCCTTTTAGATTCAGTGTAATTAAGAATACGATTAAAATGTTGTGCTTCATTCGGGAGCATAGAAATAGGAGTGCAGAAGGGATTACACCAGGTAGGGCGAGACCAAAAGTACTCTAGGCGGGGTCATCCTTAATTTTCCTTTCCTTGCCTTTCCTTGCCTTTCCTTTCCTTTCATTTCCTTGCCTTTCTTTTCCTTGCCTTTCCTTTCCTTGCCTTGCCTTGCCCTGCCACACCTCGCCACGCCTCGCCTCGCCTCGCCTCGCGTCGCCTCGCCTTGCCTCCCCTCGCCTCCGCTCCCCTCGCCTCGCCTCGCCTCCCCTCGCCTCGCCTCCCCTTCTTGCCTTGCCGTAGCAAAACCTTTAACTTCTTCCCAGCCATCACTAAGACTGTCTCATAGGGCTTCTCCCATAGCTTCCCAAGTGCATCATTCCAATGCAGTTTCTTCATCAACCAAGAACACTTGATCTCTGCTCCAGAATAGAAGCTGCCTTTACACAGGTTTTTCCACCTTTTATTCCTCTCCTGTTGGTTCTCCTCGCTCTTCTGGGATCTGTGTGGGGATCTGGGTAGGGGTGGAAAACCTTCTGTTGAACACTATATGGCAGCATTTCTCTCGAAATCTACTTCGGGCGTATTACAGGCGAATTGGGTTCCCCTCCCTTTTTAGATTCGTTGTAATTAAGAATACGATTAAAAATGTGCTTCATTCGGGAGCATAGAAATAGGAGTGCAGAAGGGATTACACCAGGTAGGGCGAGACCAAAAGTACTCTAGGCAGGGTCATCCTTTCTTTCCTTTCCTTGCCTTTCCCTTCCTTGCTTTTCCTTGCCTTTCCTTTCCTTGCCTTTCCTTTCCTTTACTTGCCTTGCCTTTCTTTCCTTTCCTTTCCTTGCTTTGTCTTGCCTTGCCACGCCTCGCCATGCCTCTCCACGCCTCGTGTCGCCTTGCCTTGCCTCCCCTCACCTCGCCTCCCCTCACTTTGCCTACTTGCCTTTCCTTGCCACGAATCGCCACGCCTCGCCTCCCCTCGCCTCGCCTCCCTCGCCTCGCCTCGTCTCGCGTCGCCTCGCCTCCCCTCGCCTCGTCTCGCCTCGCCTCGCCTCCCCTCACGTTGCCTTCTTGCCTTGCCTTGCCGTAGCAAAACCTTAACTTCTTCCCAGCCATCGCTAAGACTGTCTCATAGGGCTTCTCCCAGAGCTTCCCAAGTGCATCATTCCAATGCAGTTTCTTCATCAATCAAGAACACTTGATCTCTGCTCCAGAATAGAAGCTGCTTTACACAGGTTTTTCCACCTTTTTTCGTCTCCTGGCGGTTCTCCTCGCTCTTCTGGTGATCTGGGTGGGGATCTGGGTAGGGGTGGAAAATCTTCTGAATATTCACTAGATGGCAGCATTTCTCTAGAAATCTGCTTCGGGCGTACTACGGGCGAAGTAGCTACCCCTCCCTTTTTAGATTCGGTGTAATTAAAAATACGATTAAAATGTTGTGCTCATTTAGGAGCATAGAAATAGGAGTGGAGAAGGGATTACACCAAATAGGGCGAGACCAAAAGTACTCTGGGCAGGTTCATCCTTTCTTTCCTTTCCTTGCTTTTCTTGCCTTGCCTTGCCTTGCCTTCTCTTGCCTTGCCTTGCCTTTCCTTTCCTTTCATTTCCTTTCCTTTCTTTTCCTTTCCTTTCCTTTCCGTGCCTTGCCTTGCCTTGCCTTGCCCTGCCACACCTCGCCACGACTCGCCTCGCCTCGCCTCGCCTCGCCTCCCCTCGCCTCGCCTCCCCTCGCCTCGTCTCGCCTCGCCTCCCCTCGCCTCGCCTCGCCTCCACTTCTTGCCTTTGCCGTAGCAAAACCTTTAACTTCTTGCCAGCCATCGCTAAGACTGTCCCATAGGGCTTCTCCCATAGCTTCCCAAGTGCATCATTCCAATGCAGTTTCTTCATCAATCAAGAACACTTGATCTCTGCTCCAGAATAGAAGCTGCTTTACAAAGGTTTTTCCACCTTTTATTCCTCTCCTGGTTGTTCTCCTCGCTCTTCTGGTGATCTGGGTGGCGATCTGGGTGTAGATCTGGGTAGGGGTGGAAAATCTTCTGAATGGTCACTAGATGGCAGCATTTCTATAGAAATCTGCTTCGGGCATACTACAGGAGAAGTGGATTCCCTTTTTAGATTCCGTGTAATTAAGAATACGATTAAAATGTTGTGCTTCATTCAGGAGCGTAGAAATAGCAGTGCAGAAGGGATTACACCAGGTAGGGTGAGACCAAAAGTACTCTTAGCAGGGTCATCCTTTCTTTCCTTGCCTTGCCTTTCCTTGACTTTCCTTTCCTTTCCTTGCTTTTCTATTCCTTTCCTTTCCTTTCCTTGCCTTGCCTTTCCTTGCCTTGCCTTGCCTCGCCTCGCCTCGCCTCGCCTCCCCTCACCTCGCCTGGCCTCGTCTCTCCTCCCCTCGCCTCCCCTCGCCTCGCCTCGCATCGCATTCTCCTCGCCTCACCTCGCCTCGCCTCGCCTCCCCTCGCCTCGCTTCGCCTCGCCTCGCTTCGCCTTGCCTCCCCTCGCCTCGTCTCCCCTCGCCTCGCCTGCCCTCGACTCGCCTCCCGTCACGTTGCCTTCTCGCCTTGCCTTGCGTAGCAAAACCTTAACCTTCTTCCAGACATCGCTAAGACTGTCCCATTGGGCTTCTCCCATAGCTTCCCAAGTGCATCATTCCAATGCAGTTTCTTCATCAATCAAGAACACTTGATCTCTGCTCCAGAATAGAAGCTGCTTTACACAGGTTTTTCCACCTTTTATTCCTATCCTGGCAGTTCTCCTCTCTCATCTGGTGATCTGGGTGGGGATCTGGGTGTAGATCTGGGTAGGGGTGGAAAATCTTCTGAATGGTCACGAGATGACAGCATTTCTCTAGAAATCTGCTTCGGGCGTACTACAGGCGAAGTGGCTTCCCTCCCTTTTTAGATTCGGTGTAATTAAGAATACGATTAAAATGTTGTGCTTCATTCGGGAGCATAAAAAGAGGAGTGCAGAAGGGATTACACCAGGTAGGGTGAGATCAAAAGTACTCTGGGCAGGGTCATCCTTTCTTCCTTTCCTTTCCTTTCCTTTCCTTTCCTTTCCTTTCCTTTCCTTTCCTTTCCTTTCCTTTCCTTTCCTTTCCTTTCTTTCCTTTCTTTCGTTTCCTTCCTTTCCTTTCCTTTCCTTTCCTTTCCTTTCGTTTCCTTGCCTTTCCATTCCTTGCCTTTCCTTTCCTTTCCTTGCCTTTCCTTGCCTTTCCTTGCCTTTACTTGCCTTTCCTTCCCTTGCCTCTCCTTTCATTTCCTTGCCTTGCCCTTCCTTGCCTTGCCTTTCCTTTCATTTCCTTGCCTTTCTGTTCATTTCCTTGCCTTTCTTGCCTTGCCTTGACTTGCTTTGCCTCGCATCACGTCGCCCCGCCTCGACTCGCCTCGCCTCCCCTCGCCTCCCCTCGCCTCGCCACGCCTCGCCTCTCCTCGCATCCCCTTTCCTCGCCTTGCCTCGCATCCCCTCGCCTCGCCTCGCCTCGCATCCCCTCTCCTCCGCCTCTCCTTGCCTCGAATCCCCTCGCCTCGCCTCCCCTCGACTCGCCTCGCCTCCCCTCCCCTCACGTTGCCTTCTTGCCTTGTCATGCCGTAGCAAAACCTTTAACTTCTTCCCAGCCATCCCTAAGACTGTCCCATAGGCTTCTCCATAACTTCCCAAGTGCATCATTCCAATGCAGTTTCTTCATCAGTCAAGAACACCTAATCTCTGCTCCAGAATAGAAGCTGCTTTACACAGGTTTTTCCACCTTTTATTCCTCTCCTGGCGGTTCTCCTCGCTCTTCTGGTGATCTGGGTGGGGATCTGGGTGTAGATCTGGGTAGGGGTGGAAAATCTTCTGAATGGTGACTAGATGGCAGCATTTCTCTAGAAATCTGCTTCGGGCGTACTACAGGGGAAGTAGTTTCCCCTCCCTTTTTAGATTCGGTGTAATTAAGAATACGATTAAAATGTTGTGCTTCATTCGGGAGCATAGAAATAGGAGTGCAGAAAGGATTACACCAGGTAGGGTGAGACCAAAAGTACTCTGGGCAGGGTCTTCCTTTCTTTCCTTTCCTTGCCTTTCCTTGCATTTCCTTGCCTTGCCTTGCCTTGCCTAGCCTTGCCTTTCCTTGCCTTTCCTTTCCTTTCATTTTCTTGCCTTTCTCTTCCTTTCCTTTCCTTTCCTTTCTTTCCTTTCCTTTCCTTTCCTTTCCTTTCCTTTCCTTTCCTTTCCTTTCCTTTCCTTTCCTTTCCTTTCCTTTCCTTTCCTTTCCTTTCCTTTCCTTTCCTTTCCTTTCCTTTCCTTTCCTTTCCTGCCTTGCCTGCCTTGCCTTGCCTTTCCTTTCCTTTCCTTTCCTTTCCTTGCCTCGCCTCGCCTCGCCTCGCCTCGCCTCGCTTCGCCTCGCCTAGCCTCCCATCCCCTCGCCTCGCCTCGCCTCGCCTCCCCTCGCCTCGCCTCGCCTCTCCTCGCCTCGCCTCGCCTCCCCTCACCTTCCCTCGCTTCGCCTCCCCTTGCCTCCCCTCGCCTCGCCTCACCTCGCCTCTCCTCACCTCACGTTGCCTTCTTGCCTTGCCTTGTCGTAGCAAAACGTTTAACTTCTTCCCTGCCATCGCTAAGACTGTCCCATAGGGCTTCTCCCAGAGCTACCCAAGTGCATCATTCCATAGCAGTTTCTCCATCAATCAAGAACACTTGATCTCTGCTCCAGAATAGAAGCTGCTTTACACAGGTTTTTCCACCTTTTATTCCTCTCCTGGCGGTTCTCCTCGTTCTTCTGGTGATCTGGGTGGGATCTGGGTGTAGATCTGGGTAGGGGTGGAAAATCTTCTGAATGCTCACTAGATGGCAGCATTTCTCGAGAAATCTGCTTCAGGGGTACTACAGGCGAATTTGCTTCCCCTCCCTTTTTAGATTCGGTGTAATTAAGAATACGATTCAAATGTTGTGCTTCATTCGGGAGCATAGAAATAGGAGTGCAGAAGGGATTACACCAGGTAGGGTGAGACCAAAAGTACTCTGGGCAGGGTCATACTTTCCTTCCTTTCCTTTCCTTTCCTTTCCTTTCCTTTCCTTTCCTTTCCTTTCCTTTCCTTTCCTTTCCTTTCCTTTCCTTTCCTTTCCTTTCCTTGCCTTGCCTTTCCTTTCCCTTGCCTTTCCTTGCCTTTCCTTTCCCTTCATTTCCTTGCCTTTCTTTTCCTTTCCTTTCCTTTCCTTGCCTTGCTTTGCCTTGCCTTGCCTTTTCTTGCCTAGCTTCGCCTCGCCTCCCCTCACCTCGCCTCGCCTCGCCTCGCCTCCCCTCGCCTCCCCTCGCCACGCTTCACCTCACTCGACTCGCCTCACCTCGCCTCACCTGCCCTCGCCTCGCCACCCTTCGCCTCGCCTTCTTGCCTTACCTTGCCATAGAAAAACCTTTAACTTCTTCCAAGACATCGCTAAGACTGTCCCATAGGGCTTCTCCCAGAGCTTCCCAAGTGCATCATTCCAATGCAGTTTCTTCATCAATCAAGAACACCTGATCTCTGCTCCAGAATAGAAGCTGCTTTACACAGGTTTTTCCACCTTTTATTCCTCTCCTGGCGGTTCTCCTCGCTCTTCTGGTGATCTGGGTGGGGATCTGGGTGTAGATCTGGGTAGGGGTGGAAAATCTTCTGAATGGTCACTAGATGGCAGCATTTCTCTAGAAATCTGCTTCGGGCGTACTACAGGCGAAGTGGCTTCCCCTCCCTTTTTAGATTCGGTGTAATTAAGAATACGATTAAAATGTTGTGCTTCATTCGGGAGCATAGAAATAGGAGTGCAGAAGGGATTACACCAGGTAGGGTGAGACCAAAAGTACCCTGGGCAGGGTCATCCTTTCTTGCCTTTCCTTGCCTTTCATTGCCTTGCCTTGCCTTTCCTTTCCTTGCCTTGCCTTGCCTTGCCTTGCCTTGCCTCGCCTCGCCTCCCCTCACGTTGCCTTCTTGCCTTGCCTTGCCGTAGCAAGACCTTTAACTTCTTCGCAGCCATCGCTAAGACTGTCCCATAGGGCTTCTCCCAGAGCTTCCCAAGTGCATCATTCCAATGCAGTTTCTTCATCAATCAAGAACACTTGATCTCTGCTCCAGAATAGAAGCTGCTTTACACAGGTTTTTCCACCTTTTATTCCTCTCCTGGCCGTTCTCCTCGCTCTTCTGGTGATCTGGGTGGGGATCTCGGTGTAGATCTGGGTAGGGGTGGAAAATCTTCTGAATGGTCACTTGACGCCAGCTTTTCTCTAGAAATCTGCTTCGGGTGTACAACAGGCGAAGTGGTTTCCCCTCCCTTTTTAGATTCGGTGTAATTAAGAATACGATTAAAATGTTGTGCTTCATTCGGGAGCATAAAAAGAGGAGTGCAGAAGGGATTACACCAGGTAGGGTGAGATCAAAAGTACTCTGGGCAGGGTCATCCTTTCTTTCCTTTCCTTTCCTTTCCTTTCCTTTCCTTTCCTTTCCTTTCCTTTCCTTTCCTTTCCTTTCCTTTCCTTTCCTTTCCTTTCCTTTCCTTTCCTTTCCTTTCCTTTCCTTTCCTTTCCTTTCGTTTCCTTGCCTTTCCATTCCTTGCCTTTCCTTTCCTTTCCTTGCCTTTCCTTGCCTTTCCTTGCCTTTACTTGCCTTTCCTTCCCTTGCCTCTCCTTTCATTTCCTTGCCTTGCCCTTCCTTGCCTTGCCTTTCCTTTCATTTCCTTGCCTTTCTGTTCATTTCCTTGCCTTTCCTTGCCTTGCCTTGACTTGCTTTGCCTCGCATGGCGTCGCCCCGCCTCGACTCGCCTCGCCTCCCCTCGCATCCCCTTTCCTCGCCTTGCCTCGCATCCCCTCGCCTCGCCTCGCCTCGCATCCCCTCTCCTCGCCTCGCCTTGCCTCGAATCCCCTCGCCTCGCCTCCCCTCGACTCGCCTCGCCTCCCCTCGCCTCGCGTCCCCACACGTGCCTTCTTGCCTTGTCATGCCGTAGCAAAACCTTTAACTTCTTCCCAGCCATCCCTAAGACTGTCCCATAGGGCTTCTCCCATAACTTCCCAAGTGCATCATTCCAATGCAGTTTCTTCATCAGTCAAGAACACCTAATCTCTGCTCCAGAATAGAAGCTGCTTTACACGGGTTTTTCCACCTTTTGTTCCTCTCCTGGCAGTTCTCCTCGCTCTTCTGGTGATCTGGGTGGGGATCTGGGTGTAGATCTGGGTAGGGGTGGAAAATCTTCTGAATGGTGACTAGATGGCAGCATTTCTCTAGAAATCTGCTTCGGGCATACTACAGGGGAAGTAGTTTCCCCTCTCTTTTTAGATTCGGTGTAATTAAGAATACGATTAAAATGTTGTGCTTCATTCGGGAGCATAGAAATAGGAGTGCAGAAGGGATTACACCAGGTAGGGTGAGACCAAAAGTACTCTGGGCAGGGTCTTCCTTTCTTTCTTTCCTTGCCTTTCCTTGCATTTCCTTGCCTTGCCTTGCCTTGCCTAGCCTTGCCTTTCCTTGCCTTTCCTTTCCTTTCATTTTCTAGCCTTTCCATTCCTTTCCTTTCCTTTCCTTTCCTTTCCTTTCCTTTCCTTTCCTTTCCTTTCCTTTCCTTTCCTTTCCTTTCCTTTCCTTTCCTTTCCTTTCCTTTCCTTTCCTTTCCTTTCCTTTCCTTTCCTTTCCTTTCCTTTCCTTTCCTTTCTTTTCCTTTCCTTCCTTTCCGTTCCTTGCCTTGCCTTGCCTTGCCTTGCCTTTCCTTTCCTTTCCTTTCCTTTCCTTTCCTTTCCTTTCCTTTCCTTTCCTTTCCTTTCCTTTCCTTTCCTTTCCTTTCCTTTCCTTTCCTTTCCTTTCCTTTCCTTTCCTTTCCTTTCCTTTCCTTTCTTGCCTTGCCTTGCCTTGCCTTGCCTTGCCTTGCCTTGCCTTGCCTTGCCTTGCCTTGCCTTTCCATTCATTTCCTTTCCTTTCCTTTCCTTTCCTTTCCTTTCCTTTCCTTTCCTTTCCTTTCCTTTCCTTTCCTTTCCTTTCCTTTCCTTTCCTTTCCTTTCCTTTCCTTTCCTTTCCTTTCCTTTCCTTTCCTGTCCTGACTTGCCTTGCCTTACCTTGGCCTTGCCTTGCCTTGCCTTGCCTTGCCTTGCCTTGCCCTCCCTTGCCTTTTATTGCCTTGCCTTGCCTTTCGGTGCCTTGCCTTTCCTTGCCTTTCCTTTCCTTTCATTTCCTTGCCTTTCTTTTCCTTTCTTTTCCTTGCCTTGCCTTGCCTTGCCTTGCTTTGCCTTGCCTTGCCTTTCCTTGCCTTTCCTTGACTTTCCTTTCTTTCATTTCCTTGCCTTTCTTTTCCTTTCCTTTCCTTTCCTTGTCTTGCCTTGCCTCGCCTCGCATCGCCACGCCTCGCCTCGCTCACGTTGCCTTCTTGCCATGCATTGCCGTATCAAAACCTTTAACGTCTTCCCAGCCATCCCTAAGACTGTCCCATTGGGGTTCTCCCATAGCTTCCCAAGTGCATCATTCCAATGCAGTTTCTTCATCAATCAAGAACACCTGATCTCTGCTCCAGAATAGAAGCTGCTTTACACAGGTTTTTCCACCTTTTATTCCTCTCCTGGCGGTTCTCCGCGCTCTTCTGGGGATCTGGGTGGGGATCTGGGTGTAGATCTGGGTAGGGGTGGAAAATCTTCTGAATGGTCACTAGATGGCAGCATTTCTCTAGAAATCTGCTTCGGGCGTACTACAGGCAAAGTGGCTTCCCCTCCCTTTTTAGATTCGGTGTATTAAGAATACGATTAAAATGTTGTGCTTCATTTGGGAGCATAGAAATAGGAGTGCAGAAGGGATTACACCGCGTAGGGTGAGACCAAAAGTACTCTGGGCAGGGTCATCCTTTCTTTCCTTTCCTTGCCTTTCCTTGCCTTTATTTGCCTTTCCGTTCCTTGCCTTTCCTTGCATTGCCTTTCCTTGCCTTGCCTTTCCTTGCCTTGCCTTTCCTTGCCTTTCCTTGCCTATCTTTTCCTTTCCTTTCCTTTCCTTTCCTTTCCTTTCCAACCTTTCCTTTCCTTTCCTTTCCTTTCCTTTCCTTTACTTTCCTTTCCTTGCCTTGCCTTGCCTTGCCTTGCCTTGCCTTGCCTTGCCTTGTGTTGCATTGCCTTGCCTTGCCTTGCCTTGCCTTGTGTTGCCTTGCCTTGCCTTTCCTTGCCTTGCCTTGCCTTGCCCTTGCCTTTTCTTGCCTTGCCTTTCCTTTCCTTGCCTTGTCTTGCCTTGCCTTTCCTTTCCTTGCCTTTCCTTGCCTTGCCTCGCCTCGCCTCGCCTCGCCTCGTCTCGACTCGCCTCGCGTCCCCTTGCCTCTCCTCCCCTCATTTTGCCTTCTTGCCTTGCCTCGCCGTAGCAAAACCTTTAATTTCTTCCCAGCGATCGCTCAGACTGTCCCATAGGTCTTCTCCCATAGCTTCCCAAGTCCATCTTTCCAATGCAGTTTCTTCATCAATCAAGAACACTTGATCTGTGCTGCAGAATAGAAGTTGCTTTCACAGGTTTTTGCACCTTTTATTCCTCTCCTGGCGGTTCACCTCGCTCTTCTGGTGATCTGGGTGGGGATCTGGGTAAGATCTGGGTAGGGTGGAAAATCTTCTGAATGGTCACTAGATGGCAGCATTTCTCTAGAAATCTGCTTGGGCGTACTACAGGCGAAGTGGCTTCCCTTCCCTTTTTAGAATCGGTGTAATTAAGAACACGATTAAAATGTTGTGCTTCATTCGCGAGCCTAGAAATAGGAGTGCAGAAGGGATGACACCAGGTAGGGTGAGACCAAAAGTACTCTGGGCAGGGTCATCCTTTCTTTCCATTCCTTGCCTTTCCTTGCGTTTCCTTGCATTGTCTTGCCTTTCCATGCCTTTCCTTTCCTTTCATTTCCTTGCCTTTCTTTTCCTTTCCTTTCCTTTCCTTTCCTTTCCTTTCTTTCCTTTCCTTTCCTTTCCTTTCCTTTCCTTTCCTTTCCTTTCCTTTCCTTTCCTTTCCTTTCCTTTCCTTCCTTGCCTTTCCTTTCCTTTCCTTTCCTTTCCTTTCCTTTCCTTCCTTTCCTTTCCTTTCCTTTCCTTTCCTTTCCTTCTTTCCTTTCCTTTCCTTTTTCCTGCCTTGCCTTGCCATGCCTTGCCTTGCCTTGCCTTGCCTTGCCTCCCCTCGCCTCGCCTCGCCTCCCCTCGCCTAGCCTCGCTTCGCCTCGCCTCGCCTCGCCTCGCCTCTCTTCGCCTTGCCTCGCCTCGCCTCGCATCCCCTCGCCTCTCTTCGCCTCGCCTCCCCTCGCCTCGCCTCGTATCGCCTCGCCTCTCCTCGTTTCGCCTCGCCTCGTCTCGCCTCCCCCTCGCCTCTCCTCGCCTCACCTCCTCTCGCCTCATCTCGCCTCCCCTCGCCTCGCCTCCCCTCGCCTCGCGTCCCCTCACGTTGCCTTCTTGCCTTGCCTTGCCGTAGCAAAACCTTTACCTCCTCCCAGCCATCGCTAAGACTGTCCCATAGGGCTTCTCCCATAGCTTCCCAAGTGCATCATTCCAATGCAGTTTCTTCATCAATCAAGAACACTTGATCTCTGCTCCATAATAGAAGCTGCTTTACACAGGTTTTTCCACCTTTTATTCCTCTCCTGGCGGTTCTTCTCGCTCTTCTGGTGATCTGGGTGGGGATCTGGGTGTAGATCTGCGTAGGGGTGGAAAATCTTCTGAATGGTCACTAGATGGCAGCATTTCTCTAGAAATCTGCTTCGGGCGTACTACAGGCGAAGTGGCTTCCCCTCCCTTTTTAGATTCGGTGTAATTAAGAAAAAGATTAAAATGTTGTGCTTCATTCGGGAGCCTAGAAATAGGAGTGCAGAAGGGATTACACCAGGTAGGGTGAGACCAAATGTACTCTGGGCAGGGTCATCCTTTCTTTCCTTTCCTTCCCTTGCCTTTCCTTTCATTGCCTTTCCTTGCCTTGCCTTTCCTTGCCTTGCCTTTCCTTGCCTTTCCTTTCCTTTCATTTCCTTGCCTTTCTTTTCCTTTCCTTTCCTTGCCTTGCCTTGCCTTGCTCTTCCTTGCCTTTCATTGCCTTGCCTTGCCTTGCCTTGCCTTGCCTTTCCTTGCCTTGCCTTTCCTTGCCTTTCCTTTCCTTTCATTTCCTTTCCTTTCCTTTCCTTTCATTTCCTTGCCTTTCCTTTCCTTTTCCTTTCCTTGCCTTGCCTTGCCTCGCCTCGCCTTGCCTTGCCTTGCCTTTCATTGTCTTGCCTTGCCTTGACTTGCCTTGCCTTGCCTTTCATTGCCTTTCCTTTCCTTGCCTTTCCTTGCCTTTCTTTTCCTTTCCTTTCCTTGCATTGCCTTGCCTTGCCTTTCCTTTCCTTGTCTATCCTTGCCTTGCCTCCCCTCGCCTCGCCTCGCCTCGCACCCGTCGCCTCGCCTCCCCTCCCCTCGCCTCGCCTCGCCTCCCTTGCCTTACCTCGCCTCTCCTTGCCTCCCCTCCCCTCAAGTTGCCTTCTTGCCTTGCCTTGCCGTAGCAAAACTTTAACTTCTTCCCAGCCATCGCTAAGACTGTCCCATAGGGCTTCTCCCATAGCTTCCCTAGTGCATCATTCCAATGCAGTTTCTTCATCAATCAAGAACACCTGATCTCTGCTCCGGAATAGAAGCTGCTTTACACAGGTTTTTCCACCTTTTATTCCTCTCCTGGCGGTTCCCCTCACTCTTCTGGGGATCTGGGTGGGATCTGGGTGTAGATATGGGTAGGGGTGGAAAATCTTCTGAATGGTCACTAGATGGCAGCATTTCTCTAGAAATCTGCTTCGGGCGTACTACAGGCGAAGTGCTTCCTCTCCCTTCTTAGATTCGGTGTAATTAAGAATACGATTAAAATGTTGTGCTTCATTCGGGAGCCTAGAAATAGGAGTGCAGAACGGATTACACCAGGTAGGGTGAGACCAAAAGTACTCTGGGCAGGGTCATCCTTTCTTTCCATTCCTTGCCTTTCTTTGCCTTGCCTTGCCTTGTCTTTCCTTTCCTTGCCTTTCCTTTCCTTTCATTTCCTTGCCTTTCTTTTCCTTTACTTTCCTTTCCTTGCCTTGCCTTGCCTCAACTCGCCTCCCCTCGCCTCGCCTTCCCTCGCCTCGCCTCGCCTAGTCTCGCCTCCCCTCGCCTCTCTCCCCTAGCCTCGCCTCGCCTCCCCTCGCCTCGCCTCGCTTCGCCTCCCCACGCCTCGCCTTGCCACGCCTCGCCTCGTCTCGCCTCGCCTCGCCTCGCCTCCCCTCGCCTCGCCTCGCTTCGCCTTCCCACGCCTCGCCTTGCCATGCCTCGCCTCGTCTCGCCTCGCCTCGCCTCGCCTCCCTCGCCTCGCCTCGCCTCGCTTCGCCTCCCCACGCCT
>NW_027017059.1:0-42675 GCF_036013445.1 Caloenas nicobarica
CCCGACAGGGCCCGACAGAGCCCAGTAGAGCCCAGTAGAGCCCGACAGAGCCCGACAGGGCCCGACAGGGCCCGACAGAGCCCGACAGGGCCCGACAGAGCCCGACAGAGCCCAGTAGAGCCCAGTAGAGCCCGACAGAGCCCGACAGAGCCCGACAGAGCCCGACAGAGCCCGACAGAGCCCAGTAGAGCCCGACAGAGCCCGAGAGAGCCCGACAGGGCCCGACAGGGCCCGACAGAGCCCGACAGAGCCCGACAGGGCCCGACAGGGCCCAGTAGAGCCCGACAGAGCCCGACAGAGCCCGACAGAGCCCGACAGGGCCCGACAGAGCCCGACAGAGGCCGACAGAGCCCGACAGGGCCAAGTAGAGCCTGACAGAGCCCGACAGAGCCCGACAGAACCCGTCAGAGCCCGACAGAGCCCGACAGAGCCCGACAGAGCCCGACAGGGCCCGACAGGGCCCAGTAGAGCCCGACAGAGCCCGACAGAGCCCAGTAGAGCCCAGTAGAGCCCGACAGAGCCCGACAGAGCCCGACAGAGCCCGACAGGGCCCGACAGGGCCCGACAGGGCCCAGTAGAGCCCGACAGAGCCCGACAGGGCCCGACAGGGCCCAGTAGAGCCTGACAGAGCCCGACAGAGCCCAGTAGATACCAGTAGAGCCCGACAGAGCCCGACAGAGCCCGACAGAGCCCGACAGGGCCCGACAGGGCCCGACAGGGCCCAGTAGAGCCCGACAGAGCCCGACAGGGCCCGACAGGGCCCGACAGGGCCCAGTAGAGCCCGACAGAGCCCGACAGAGCCCGACAGGGCCCGACAGAGCCCAGTAGAGCCCGACAGGGCCCGACAGAGCCCGACAGAGCCCGACAGGGCCCAGTAGAGCCCAGTAGAGCCCGACAGAGCCCAGTAGAGCCCGACAGAGCCCGACAGAGCCCGACAGAGCCCGACAGGGCCCGACAGGGCCCAGTAGAGCCTGACAGAGCCCGACAGAGCCCAGTAGAGCCCAGTAGAGCCCGACAGAGCCCGACAGAGCCCGACAGAGCCCGACAGGGCCCGACAGGGCCCAGTAGAGCCCGAGAGAGCCCGACAGGGCCCGACAGGGCCCGACAGGGCCCAGTAGAGCCCGACAGAGCCCGACAGAGCCCGACAGGGCCCGACAGAGCCCAGTAGAGCCCGACAGGGCCCGACAGAGCCCGACAGAGCCCGACAGGGCCCAGTAGAGCCCAGTAGAGCCCGACAGAGCCCAGTAGAGCCCGACAGAGCCCGACAGAGCCCCACAGAGCCCGACAGGGCCCGACAGGGCCCGACACAGCCCGACAGAGCCCGACAGAGCCCGACAGGGCCCAACAGAGCCCGACAGAGCCCGACAGGGCCCAGTATAGCCCGACAGAGCCCGACAGAGCCCGACAGAGCCCGACAGAGCCCGACAGAGCCCAGTAGAGCCCGACAGAGGCGACAGAGCCGACAGAACCCGACAGAGCCCGACAGAGCCCAGTAGAGCCCGACAGAGCCCGACAGAGCCCGACAGGGCCCGACAGCGCCCGACAGAGCCCGACAGAGCCCGACAGGGCCCAGTAGAGCCCGACAGAGCCCGACAGAGCCCGACAGAGCCCGACAGAGCCCGACAGGGCCCGACAGAGCCCGACAGAGCCCGACAGGGCCAAGTAGAGCCCGACAGAGCCCGACAGAGCCCGACAGAACCCGTCAGAGCCCGACAGAGGCCGACAGAGCCCGACAGAGCCCGACAGGGCCCAGTAGAGCCCGACAGAGCCCAGTAGAGCCCAGTAGAGCCCGACAGAGCCCGACAGAGCCCGACAGCGCCCGACAGGGCCCGACAGGGCCCGACAGGGCCCAGTAGAGCCGACAGAAGCCGACAGAGCCCAACAGAGCCCGACAGAGCCCGACAGAGCCCGACAGGGCCCAGTAGAGCCTGACAGAGCCCGACAGAGCCCAGTAGAGCCCAGTAGAGCCCGACAGAGCCCGACAGAGCCCGACAGAGCCCGACAGGGCCCGACAGGGCCCGACAGGGCCCAGTAGAGCCCGACAGAGCCCGACAGGGCCCGACAGGGCCCGACAGGGCCCAGTAGAGCCCGACAGAGCCCGACAGAGCCCGACAGGGCCCGACAGAGCCCAGTAGAGCCCGACAGGGCCCGACAGAGCCCGACAGAGCCCGACAGGGCCCAGTAGAGCCCAGTAGAGCCCGACAGAGCCCAGTAGAGCCCGACAGAGCCCGACAGAGCCCCACAGAGCCCGACAGGGCCCGACAGGGCCCGACAGAGCCCGACAGAGCCCGACAGAGCCCGACAGGGCCCGACAGGGCCCGACAGGGCCCAGTATAGCCCGACAGAGCCCGACAGAGCCCGACAGAGCCCGACAGAGCCCGACAGAGCCCAGTAGAGCCCGACAGAGCCCGACAGAGCCGACAGAACCCGACAGAGCCCGACAGAGCCCAGTAGAGCCCGACAGAGCCCGACAGAGCCCGACAGAGCCCGACAGAGCCCAGTAGAGCCCGACAGAGCCCGACAGAGCCGACAGAACCCGACAGAGCCCGACAGAGCCCAGTAGAGCCCGACAGAGCCCGACAGAGCCCGACAGGGCCCGACAGGGCCCGACAGAGCCCGACAGAGCCCGACAGAGCCCAGTAGAGCCCGACAGAGCCCGACAGAGCCCGACAGAGCCCGACAGGGCCCGACAGGGCCCGACAGGGCCCGACAGGGCCCGACAGAGCCCGACAGAGCCCGACGGGGCCCGACAGAGCCCGACAGAGCCCAGTAGAGCCCGACAGAGCCTGACAGAGCCCGACAGAGCCCAACAGGGCTTGACAGGGCCCGACAGGGCCCAGCAGAGCCCGACAGAGCCCGACAGAGCCCGACAGAGCCCGACAGGGCCCGACAGGGCCCGACAGGGCCCAGTAGAGCCCAGTAGAGCCCGACAGAGCCCGACAGAGCCCAACAGAGCCCAACAGGGCCCGACAGAGCCCGACAGAACCCGACAGAGCCCGACAGGGCCCGACAGGGCCCGACAGAGCCCAGTAGAGCCCAGTAGAGCCCGACAGAGCCCGACAGGGCCCGACAGGGCCCGACAGAGCCCGACAGGGCCCGACAGAGCCCGACAGAGCCCAGTAGAGCCCAGTAGAGCCCGACAGAGCCCGACAGAGCCCGACAGAGCCCGACAGAGCCCGACAGAGCCCAGTAGAGCCCGACAGAGCCCGACAGAGCCCGACAGGGCCCGACAGGGCCCGACAGAGCCCGACAGAGCCCGACAGGGCCCGACAGGGCCCAGTAGAGCCCGACAGAGCCCGACAGAGCCCGACAGAGCCCGACAGGGCCCGACAGAGCCCGACAGAGGCCGACAGAGCCCGACAGGGCCAAGTAGAGCCCGACAGAGCCCGACAGAGCCCGACAGAACCCGTCAGAGCCCGACAGAGCCCGACAGAGCCCGACAGAGCCCGACAGGGCCCGACAGGGCCCAGTAGAGCCCGACAGAGCCCGACAGAGCCCAGTAGAGCCCAGTAGAGCCCGACAGAGCCCGACAGAGCCCGACAGAGCCCGACAGGGCCCGACAGGGCCCGACAGGGCCCAGTAGAGCCCGACAGAGCCCGACAGGGCCCGACAGGGCCCAGTAGAGCCTGACAGAGCCCGACAGAGCCCAGTAGATACCAGTAGAGCCCGACAGAGCCCGACAGAGCCCGACAGAGCCCGACAGGGCCCGACAGGGCCCGACAGGGCCCAGTAGAGCCCGACAGAGCCCGACAGGGCCCGACAGGGCCCGACAGGGCCCAGTAGAGCCCGACAGAGCCCGACAGAGCCCGACAGGGCCCGACAGAGCCCAGTAGAGCCCGACAGGGCCCGACAGAGCCCGACAGAGCCCGACAGGGCCCAGTAGAGCCCAGTAGAGCCCGACAGAGCCCAGTAGAGCCCGACAGAGCCCGACAGAGCCCGACAGAGCCCGACAGGGCCCGACAGGGCCCAGTAGAGCCTGACAGAGCCCGACAGAGCCCAGTAGAGCCCAGTAGAGCCCGACAGAGCCCGACAGAGCCCGACAGAGCCCGACAGGGCCCGACAGGGCCCAGTAGAGCCCGAGAGAGCCCGACAGGGCCCGACAGGGCCCGACAGGGCCCAGTAGAGCCCGACAGAGCCCGACAGAGCCCGACAGGGCCCGACAGAGCCCAGTAGAGCCCGACAGGGCCCGACAGAGCCCGACAGAGCCCGACAGGGCCCAGTAGAGCCCAGTAGAGCCCGACAGAGCCCAGTAGAGCCCGACAGAGCCCGACAGAGCCCCACAGAGCCCGACAGGCCCGACAGGGCCCGACACAGCCCGACAGAGCCCGACAGAGCCCGACAGGGCCCAACAGAGCCCGACAGAGCCCGACAGGGCCCAGTATAGCCCGACAGAGCCCGACAGAGCCCGACAGAGCCCGACAGAGCCCGACAGAGCCCAGTAGAGCCCGACAGAGGCGACAGAGCCGACAGAACCCGACAGAGCCCGACAGAGCCCAGTAGAGCCCGACAGAGCCCGACAGAGCCCGACAGGGCCCGACAGCGCCCGACAGAGCCCGACAGAGCCCGACAGGGCCCAGTAGAGCCCGACAGAGCCCGACAGAGCCCGACAGAGCCCGACAGGGCCCGACAGAGCCCGACAGAGCCCGACAGGGCCAAGTAGAGCCCGACAGAGCCCGACAGAGCCCGACAGAACCCGTCAGAGCCCGACAGAGGCCGACAGAGCCCGACAGAGCCCGACAGGGCCCAGTAGAGCCCGACAGAGCCCAGTAGAGCCCAGTAGAGCCCGACAGAGCCCGACAGAGCCCGACAGCGCCCGACAGGGCCCGACAGGGCCCGACAGGGCCCAGTAGAGCCCGACAGAAGCCGACAGAGCCCAACAGAGCCCGACAGAGCCCGACAGAGCCCGACAGGGCCCAGTAGAGCCTGACAGAGCCCGACAGAGCCCAGTAGAGCCCAGTAGAGCCCGACAGAGCCCGACAGAGCCCGACAGAGCCCGACAGGGCCCGACAGGGCCCGACAGGGCCCAGTAGAGCCCGACAGAGCCCGACAGGGCCCGACAGGGCCCGACAGGGCCCAGTAGAGCCCGACAGAGCCCGACAGAGCCCGACAGGGCCCGACAGAGCCCAGTAGAGCCCGACAGGGCCCGACAGAGCCCGACAGAGCCCGACAGGGCCCAGTAGAGCCCAGTAGAGCCCGACAGAGCCCAGTAGAGCCCGACAGAGCCCGACAGAGCCCCACAGAGCCCGACAGGGCCCGACAGGGCCCGACAGAGCCCGACAGAGCCCGACAGAGCCCGACAGGGCCCGACAGGGCCCGACAGGGCCCAGTATAGCCCGACAGAGCCCGACAGAGCCCGACAGAGCCCGACAGAGCCCGACAGAGCCCAGTAGAGCCCGACAGAGCCCGACAGAGCCCGACAGGGCCCGACAGGGCCCGACAGAGCCCGACAGAGCCCGACAGGGCCCAGTAGAGCCCGACAGAGCCCGACAGAGCCCGACAGAGCCCGACAGAGCCCGACAGAGCCCGACAGGGCCCGACAGAGCCCGACAGAGCCCGACAGGGCCAAGTAGAGCCCGACAGAGCCCGACAGAGCCCGACAGAACCCGTCAGAGCCCGACAGAGGTCGACAGAGCCCGACAGAGCCCGACAGGGCCCGACAGGGCCCAGTAGAGCCCGACAGAGCCCAGTAGAGCCCAGTAGAGCCCGACAGAGCCCGACAGCGCCCGACAGGGCCCGACAGGGCCCGACAGGGCCCAGTAGAGCCCGACAGAGCCCGACAGAGCCCGACAGAGCCCGACAGGGCCCGACAGGGCCCAGTAGAGCCTGACAGAGCCCGACAGAGCCCAGTAGAGCCCAGTAGAGCCCGACAGAGCCCGACAGAGCCCGACAGAGCCCGACAGGGCCCGACAGGGCCCGACAGGGCCCAGTAGAGCCCGACAGAGCCCGACAGAGCCCGACAGGGCCCGACAGAGCCCAGTAGAGCCCGACAGAGCCCGACAGAGCCCGACAGGGCCCAGTAGAGCCCAGTAGAGCCCGACAGAGCCCAGTAGAGCCCGACAGAGCCCGACAGAGCCCCACAGAGCCCGACAGGGCCCGACAGGGCCCGACAGAGCCCGACAGAGCCCGACAGAGCCCGACAGAGCCCGACAGGGCCCGACAGAGCCCGACAGGGCCCGACAGGGCCCAGTATAGCCCGACAGAGCCCGACAGAGCCCGACAGAGCCCGACAGAGCCCGACAGAGCCCAGTAGAGCCCGACAGAGCCCGACAGAGCCGACAGAACCCGACAGAGCCCGACAGAGCCCAGTAGAGCCCGACAGAGCCCGACAGGGCCCGACAGGGCCCGACAGAGCCCGACAGAGCCCGACAGAGCCCAGTAGAGCCCGACAGAGCCCGACAGAGCCCGACAGAGCCCGACAGGGCCCGACAGGGCCCGACAGGGCCCGACAGGGCCCGACAGAGCCCGACAGAGCCCGACGGGGCCCGACAGAGCCCGACAGAGCCCAGTAGAGCCCGACAGAGCCTGACAGAGCCCGACAGAGCCCAACAGGGCTTGACAGGGCCCGACAGGGCCCAGCAGAGCCCGACAGAGCCCGACAGAGCCCGACAGAGCCCGACAGGGCCCGACAGGGCCCGACAGGGCCCAGTAGAGCCCAGTAGAGCCCGACAGAGCCCGACAGAGCCCAACAGAGCCCAACAGGGCCCGACAGAGCCCGACAGAACCCGACAGAGCCCGACAGGGCCCGACAGGGCCCGACAGAGCCCAGTAGAGCCCAGTAGAGCCCGACAGAGCCCGACAGGGCCCGACAGGGCCCGACAGAGCCCGACAGGGCCCGACAGAGCCCGACAGAGCCCAGTAGAGCCCAGTAGAGCCCGACAGAGCCCGACAGAGCCCGACAGAGCCCGACAGAGCCCGACAGAGCCCAGTAGAGCCCGACAGAGCCCGAGAGAGCCCGACAGGGCCCGACAGGGCCCGACAGAGCCCGACAGAGCCCGACAGGGCCCGACAGGGCCCAGTAGAGCCCGACAGAGCCCGACAGAGCCCGACAGAGCCCGACAGGGCCCGACAGAGCCCGACAGAGGCCGACAGAGCCCGACAGGGCCAAGTAGAGCCCGACAGAGCCCGACAGAGCCCGACAGAACCCGTCAGAGCCCGACAGAGCCCGACAGAGCCCGACAGAGCCCGACAGGGCCCGACAGGGCCCAGTAGAGCCCGACAGAGCCCGACAGAGCCCAGTAGAGCCCAGTAGAGCCCGACAGAGCCCGACAGAGCCCGACAGAGCCCGACAGGGCCCGACAGGGCCCGACAGGGCCCAGTAGAGCCCGACAGAGCCCGACAGGGCCCGACAGGGCCCAGTAGAGCCTGACAGAGCCCGACAGAGCCCAGTAGATACCAGTAGAGCCCGACAGAGCCCGACAGAGCCCGACAGAGCCCGACAGGGCCCGACAGGGCCCGACAGGGCCCAGTAGAGCCCGACAGAGCCCGACAGGGCCCGACAGGGCCCGACAGGGCCCAGTAGAGCCCGACAGAGCCCGACAGAGCCCGACAGGGCCCGACAGAGCCCAGTAGAGCCCGACAGGGCCCGACAGAGCCCGACAGAGCCCGACAGGGCCCAGTAGAGCCCAGTAGAGCCCGACAGAGCCCAGTAGAGCCCGACAGAGCCCGACAGAGCCCGACAGGGCCCGACAGGGCCCAGTAGAGCCTGACAGAGCCCGACAGAGCCCAGTAGAGCCCAGTAGAGCCCGACAGAGCCCGACAGAGCCCGACAGAGCCCGACAGGGCCCGACAGGGCCCAGTAGAGCCCGAGAGAGCCCGACAGGGCCCGACAGGGCCCGACAGGGCCCAGTAGAGCCCGACAGAGCCCGACAGAGCCCGACAGGGCCCGACAGAGCCCAGTAGAGCCCGACAGGGCCCGACAGAGCCCGACAGAGCCCGACAGGGCCCAGTAGAGCCCAGTAGAGCCCGACAGAGCCCAGTAGAGCCCGACAGAGCCCGACAGAGCCCCACAGAGCCCGACAGGGCCCGACAGGGCCCGACACAGCCCGACAGAGCCCGACAGAGCCCGACAGGGCCCAACAGAGCCCGACAGAGCCCGACAGGGCCCAGTATAGCCCGACAGAGCCCGACAGAGCCCGACAGAGCCCGACAGAGCCCGACAGAGCCCAGTAGAGCCCGACAGAGGCGACAGAGCCGACAGAACCCGACAGAGCCCGACAGAGCCCAGTAGAGCCCGACAGAGCCCGACAGAGCCCGACAGGGCCCGACAGCGCCCGACAGAGCCCGACAGAGCCCGACAGGGCCCAGTAGAGCCCGACAGAGCCCGACAGAGCCCGACAGAGCCCGACAGAGCCCGACAGGGCCCGACAGAGCCCGACAGAGCCCGACAGGGCCAAGTAGAGCCCGACAGAGCCCGACAGAGCCCGACAGAACCCGTCAGAGCCCGACAGAGGCCGACAGAGCCCGACAGAGCCCGACAGGGCCCAGTAGAGCCCGACAGAGCCCAGTAGAGCCCAGTAGAGCCCGACAGAGCCCGACAGAGCCCGACAGCGCCCGACAGGGCCCGACAGGGCCCGACAGGGCCCAGTAGAGCCCGACAGAAGCCGACAGAGCCCAACAGAGCCCGACAGAGCCCGACAGAGCCCGACAGGGCCCAGTAGAGCCTGACAGAGCCCGACAGAGCCCAGTAGAGCCCAGTAGAGCCCGACAGAGCCCGACAGAGCCCGACAGAGCCCGACAGGGCCCGACAGGGCCCGACAGGGCCCAGTAGAGCCCGACAGAGCCCGACAGGGCCCGACAGGGCCCGACAGGGCCCAGTAGAGCCCGACAGAGCCCGACAGAGCCCGACAGGGCCCGACAGAGCCCAGTAGAGCCCGACAGGGCCCGACAGAGCCCGACAGAGCCCGACAGGGCCCAGTAGAGCCCAGTAGAGCCCGACAGAGCCCAGTAGAGCCCGACAGAGCCCGACAGAGCCCCACAGAGCCCGACAGGGCCCGACAGGGCCCGACAGAGCCCGACAGAGCCCGACAGAGCCCGACAGGGCCCGACAGGGCCCGACAGGGCCCAGTATAGCCCGACAGAGCCCGACAGAGCCCGACAGAGCCCGACAGAGCCCGACAGAGCCCAGTAGAGCCCGACAGAGCCCGACAGAGCCGACAGAACCCGACAGAGCCCGACAGAGCCCAGTAGAGCCCGACAGAGCCCGACAGAGCCCGACAGGGCCCGACAGGGCCCGACAGAGCCCGACAGAGCCCGACAGAGCCCAGTAGAGCCCGACAGAGCCCGACAGAGCCCGACAGAGCCCGACAGGGCCCGACAGAGCCCGACAGAGCCCGACAGAGCCCGACGGGGCCCGACAGAGCCCGACAGAGCCCAGTAGAGCCCGACAGAGCCTGACAGAGCCCGACAGAGCCCAACAGGGCTTGACAGGGCCCGACAGGGCCCAGTAGAGCCCGACAGAGCCCGACAGAGACCGACAGGGCCCGACAGGGCCCGACAGAGCCCAGTAGAGCCCAGTAGAGCCCGACAGAGCCCGACAGAGCCCAACAGAGCCCAACAGGGCCCGACAGGGCCCGACAGAGCCCGACAGAGCCCGACAGAGCCCGACAGGGCCCGACAGGGCCCGACAGAGACCAGTAGAGCCCAGTAGAGCCCGACAGAGCCCGACAGGGCCCGACAGGGCCCGACAGGGCCCAGTAGAGCCCGACAGAGCCCGACAGAGCCCAGTAGAGCGCGACAGAGCCCGACAGAGCCCGACAGAGCCCGACAGGGCCCGACAGGGCCCGACAGAGCCCGACAGGGCCCGACAGAGCCCGACAGAGCCCAGTAGAGCCCGACAGAGCCCGACAGAGCCCAGTAGAGCCCAGTAGAGCCCGACAGAGCCCGACAGAGCCCGACAGGGCCCGACAGAGCCCGACAGAGCCCGACAGGGCCCGACAGGGCCCGACAGGGCCCAGTAGAGCCCGACAGAGCCCGACAGAGCCCGACAGAGCCCGACAGGGCCCGACAGAGCCCGACAGAGGCCGACAGAGCCCGACAGGGCCAAGTAGAGCCCGACAGAGCCCGACAGAGCCCGACAGAACCCGTCAGAGCCCGACAGAGCCCGACAGAGCCCGACAGAGCCCGACAGGGCCCGACAGGGCCCAGTAGAGCCCGACAGAGCCCGACAGAGCCCAGTAGAGCCCAGTAGAGCCCGACAGAGCCCGACAGAGCCCGACAGAGCCCGACAGGGCCCGACAGGGCCCGACAGGGCCCAGTAGAGCCCGACAGAGCCCGACAGGGCCCGACAGGGCCCAGTAGAGCCTAACAGAGCCCGACAGAGCCCAGTAGATCCCAGTAGAGCCCGACAGAGCCCGACAGAGCCCGACAGAGCCCGACAGGGCCCGACAGGGCCCGACAGGGCCCAGTAGAGCCCGACAGAGCCCGACAGGGCCCGACAGGGCCCGACAGGGCCCAGTAGAGCCCGACAGAGCCCGACAGAGCCCGACAGGGCCCGACAGAGCCCAGTAGAGCCCGACAGGGCCCGAAAGAGCCCGACAGAGCCCGACAGGGCCCAGTAGAGCCCAGTAGAGCCCGACAGAGCCCAGTAGAGCCCGACAGAGCCCGACAGAGCCCGACAGAGCCCGACAGGGCCCGACAGGGCCCAGTAGAGCCTGACAGAGCCCGACAGAGCCCAGTAGAGCCCAGTAGAGCCCGACAGAGCCCGACAGAGCCCGACAGAGCCCGACAGAGCCCGACAGGGCCCGACAGGGCCCGACAGGGCCCAGTAGAGCCCGACAGAGCCCGACAGGGCCCGACAGGGCCCGACAGGGCCCAGTAGAGCCCGACAGAGCCCGACAGAGCCCGACAAGGCCCGACAGAGCCCAGTAGAGCCCGACAGGGCCCGACAGAGCCCGACAGAGCCCGACAGGGCCCAGTAGAGCCCAGTAGAGCCCGACAGAGCCCAGTAGAGCCCGACAGAGCCCGACAGAGCCCCACAGAGCCCGACAGGGCCCGACAGGGCCCGACACAGCCCGACAGAGCCCGACAGAGCCCGACAGGGCCCGACAGAGCCCGACAGGGCCCGACAGGGCCCAGTATAGCCCGACAGACCCCGACAGAGCCCGACAGAGCCCGACAGAGCCCGACAGAGCCCAGTAGAGCCCGACAGAGCCCGACAGAGCCGACAGAACCCGACAGAGCCCGACAGAGCCCGACAGAGCCCAGTAGAGCCCGACAGAGCCCGACAGAGCCCGACAGGGCCCGACAGGGCCCGACAGAGCCCGACAGAGCCCGACAGGGCCCAGTAGAGCCCGACAGAGCCCGACAGAGCCCGACAGAGCCCGACAGAGCCCGACAGAGCCCGACAGGGCCCGACAGAGCCCGACAGGGCCAAGTAGAGCCCGACAGAGCCCGACAGAGCCCGACAGAACCCGTCAGAGCCCGACAGAGGCCGACAGAGCCCGACAGAGCCCGACAGGGCCCGACAGGGCCCAGTAGAGCCCGACAGAGCCCAGTAGAGCCCAGTAGAGCCCGACAGAGCCCGACAGAGCCCGACAGCGCCCGACAGGGCCCGACAGGGCCCGACAGGGCCCAGTAGAGCCCGACAGAGCCCGACAGAGCCCAACAGAGCCCGACAGAGCCCGACAGGGCCCGACAGGGCCCAGTAGAGCCTGACTGAGCCCGACAGAGCCCAGTAGAGCCCAGTAGAGCCCGACAGAGCCCGACAGAGCCCGACAGAGCCCGACAGGGCCCGACAGGGCCCAGTAGAGCCCGACAGAGCCCGACAGGGCCCGACAGGGCCCGACAGGGCCCAGTAGAGCCCGACAGAGCCCGACAGAGCCCGACAGAGCCCGACAGGGCCCGACAGGGCCCGACAGGGCCCAGTAGAGCCCGACAGAGCCCGACAGGGCCCGACAGGGCCCGACAGGGCCCAGTAGAGCCCGACAGAGCCCGACAGAGCCCGACAGGGCCCGACAGAGCCCAGTAGAGCCCGACAGGGCCCGAAAGAGCCCGACAGAGCCCGACAGGGCCCAGTAGAGCCCAGTAGAGCCCGACAGAGCCCAGTAGAGCCCGACAGAGCCCGACAGAGCCCGACAGAGCCCGACAGGGCCCGACAGGGCCCAGTAGAGCCTGACAGAGCCCGACAGAGCCCAGTAGAGCCCAGTAGAGCCCGACAGAGCCCGACAGAGCCCGACAGAGCCCGACAGAGCCCGACAGGGCCCGACAGGGCCCGACAGGGCCCAGTAGAGCCCGACAGAGCCCGACAGGGCCCGACAGGGCCCGACAGGGCCCAGTAGAGCCCGACAGAGCCCGACAGAGCCCGACAAGGCCCGACAGAGCCCAGTAGAGCCCGACAGGGCCCGACAGAGCCCGACAGAGCCCGACAGGGCCCAGTAGAGCCCAGTAGAGCCCGACAGAGCCCAGTAGAGCCCGACAGAGCCCGACAGAGCCCCACAGAGCCCGACAGGGCCCGACAGGGCCCGACACAGCCCGACAGAGCCCGACAGAGCCCGACAGGGCCCGACAGAGCCCGACAGGGCCCGACAGGGCCCAGTATAGCCCGACAGACCCCGACAGAGCCCGACAGAGCCCGACAGAGCCCGACAGAGCCCAGTAGAGCCCGACAGAGCCCGACAGAGCCGACAGAACCCGACAGAGCCCGACAGAGCCCGACAGAGCCCAGTAGAGCCCGACAGAGCCCGACAGAGCCCGACAGGGCCCGACAGGGCCCGACAGAGCCCGACAGAGCCCGACAGGGCCCAGTAGAGCCCGACAGAGCCCGACAGAGCCCGACAGAGCCCGACAGAGCCCGACAGAGCCCGACAGGGCCCGACAGAGCCCGACAGGGCCAAGTAGAGCCCGACAGAGCCCGACAGAGCCCGACAGAACCCGTCAGAGCCCGACAGAGGCCGACAGAGCCCGACAGAGCCCGACAGGGCCCGACAGGGCCCAGTAGAGCCCGACAGAGCCCAGTAGAGCCCAGTAGAGCCCGACAGAGCCCGACAGAGCCCGACAGCGCCCGACAGGGCCCGACAGGGCCCAGTAGAGCCCGACAGAGCCCGACAGGGCCCGACAGGGCCCGACAGGGCCCAGTAGAGCCCGACAGAGCCCGACAGAGCCCGACAGGGCCCGACAGAGCCCAGTAGAGCCCGACAGGGCCCGACAGAGCCCGACAGAGCCCGACAGGGCCCAGTAGAGCCCAGTAGAGCCCGACAGAGCCCAGTAGAGCCCGACTGAGCCCGACAGAGCCCACAGAGCCCGACAGGGCCCGACAGGGCCCGACAGAGCCCGACAGAGCCCGACAGAGCCCGACAGGGCCCGACAGAGCCCGACAGGGCCCGACAGGGCCCAGTATAGCCCGACAGAGCCCGACAGAGCCCGACAGAGCCCGACAGAGCCCGACAGAGCCCAGTAGAGCCCGACAGAGCCCGACAGAGCCGACAGAACCCGACAGAGCCCGACAGAGCCCAGTAGAGCCCGACAGAGCCCGACAGAGCCCGACAGGGCCCGACAGGGCCCGACAGGGCCCGACAGAGCCCAGTAGAGCCCGACAGAGCCCGACAGAGCCCGACAGAGCCCGACAGGGCCCGACAGGGCCCGACAGAGCCCGACAGAGCCCGACGGGGCCCGACAGAGCCCGACAGAGCCCAGTAGAGCCCGACAGAGCCTGACAGAGCCCGACAGAGCCCAACAGGGCTTGACAGGGCCCGACAGGGCCCAGTAGAGCCCGACAGAGCCCGACAGAGCCCGACAGGGCCCGACAGGGCCCGACAGAGCCCAGTAGAGCCCAGTAGAGCCCGACAGAGCCTGACAGAGCCCAACAGGGCCCGACAGAGCCCGACAGAGCCCGACAGAGCCCGACAGGGCCCGACAGGGCCCGACAGAGCCCAGTAGAGCCCAGTAGAGCCCGACAGAGCCCGACAGGGCCCGACAGGGCCCAGTAGAGCCCGACAGAGCCCGACAGAACCCAGTAGAGCGCGACAGAGCCCGACAGAGCCCGACAGGGCCCGACAGAGCCCGACAGGGCCCGACAGAGCCCGACAGAGCCCAGTAGAGCCCGACAGAGCCCGACAGAGCCCAGTAGAGCCCAGTAGAGCCCGACAGAGCCCGACAGAGCCCGACAGGGCCCAACAGAGCCCGACAGAGCCCGACAGGGCCCGACAGGGCCCGACAGGGCCCAGTAGAGCCCGACAGAGCCCGACAGAGCCCGACAGAGCCCGACAGGGCCCGACAGAGCCCGACAGAGGCCGACAGAGCCCGACAGGGCCAAGTAGAGCCCGACAGAGCCCGACAGAGCCCGACAGAGCCCGTCAGAGCCCGACAGAGCCCGACAGAGCCCGACAGGGCCCGACAGGGCCCAGTAGAGCCCGACAGAGCCCGACAGAGCCCAGTAGAGCCCAGTAGAGCCCGACAGAGCCCGACAGAGCCCGACAGAGCCCGACAGGGCCCGACAGGGCCCGACAGGGCCCAGTAGAGCCCGACAGAGCCCGACAGGGCCCGACAGGGCCCAGTAGAGCCTGACAGAGCCCGACAGAGCCCAGTAGATCCCAGTAGAGCCCGACAGAGCCCGACAGAGCCCGACAGGGCCCGACAGAGCCCGACAGGGGCCGACAGGGCCCAGTAGAGCCCGACAGAGCCCGACAGGGCCCGACAGGGCCCGACAGGGCCCAGTAGAGCCCGACAGAGCCCGACAGAGCCCGACAAGGCCCGACAGAGCCCAGTAGAGCCCGACAGGGCCCGAAAGAGCCCGACAGAGCCCGACAGGGCCCAGTAGAGCCCAGTAGAGCCCGACAGAGCCCAGTAGAGCCCGACAGAGCCCGACAGAGCCCGACAGGGCCCGACAGGGCCCGACAGAGCCCGACAGAGCCCGACAGAGCCCGACAGAGACCGACAGGGCCCGACAGAGCCCGACAGAGCCCGACAGGGCCCAGTAGAGCCCGACAGAGCCCGACAGAGCCCGACAGAGCCCGACAGGGCCCGACAGAGCCCGACAGAGCCCAGTAGAGCCCGACAGGGCCCGACAGAGCCCGACAGGGCCCGACAGAGCCCAGTAGAGCCCGACAGAGCCCGACAGAGCCCGACAGGGCCCAGTAGAGCCCGACAGAGCCCGACAGAGCCCGACAGAGCCCGACAGGGCCCGACAGAGCCCGACAGGGCCCGACAGGGCCCGACAGAGCCCGACAGAGCCCAGTAGAGCCCGACAGAGCCCGACAGAGCCCGACAGAGCCCGACAGGGCCCAGTAGAGCCCAGTAGAGCCCGACAGAGCCCAGTAGAGCCCGACAGAGCCCGACAGAGCCCGACAGAGCCCGACAGAGCCCAGTAGAGCCCGACAGAGCCCGACAGAGCCCGACAGAGCCCGACAGAGCCCAGTAGAGCCTGACAGAGCCTGACAGGGCCCGACAGGGCCCGACAGCTCCCAGTAGAGCCCGACAGAGCCCGACAGAGCCCAGTAGAGCCCAGTAGAGCCCGACAGAGCCCGACAGAGCCCGACAGAGCCCGACAGGGCCCGACAGAGCCCGACAGGGCCCGACCGGGCCCGACAGGGCCCGACAGGGCCCGACAGGGCCCAGTAGAGCCCGACAGAGCCCGACAGAGCCCAGTAGAGCCCAGTAGAGCCCGACAGAGCCCGACAGAGCCCGACAGAGCCCGACAGAGCCCAGTAGAGCCCAGTAGAGCCCGACAGAGCCCGACAGAGCCCGACAGAGCCCGACAGGGCCCGACAGGTCCCGACAGGGCCCAGTAGAGCCCGACAGAGCCCGACAGAGCCCAGTAGAGCGCGACAGAGCCCGACAGAGCCCGACAGAGCCCGACAGGGCCCGACAGAGCTCGACAGAGCCCGACAGGGCCCGACAGGGCCCGACAGAGCCCGACAGAGCCCAGTAGAGCCCGACAGAGCCCGACAGAGCCCAATAGAGCCCAGTAGAGCCCGACAGAGCCCGACAGAGCCCGACAGGGCCCGACAGAGCCCGACAGAGCCCGACAGGGCCCGACAGGGCCCAGTAGAGCCCGACAGAGCCCGAAAGAGCCCGACAGAGCCCGACAGGGCCCGACAGGGCCCGACAGGGCCCGACAGAGCCCGACAGGGCCAAGTAGAGCCCGACAGAGCCCGACAGAGCCCGACAGAACCCGTCAGAGCCCGACAGAGCCCGAC
The DNA here is from genome assembly GCF_036013445.1 of Caloenas nicobarica. Lineage (NCBI taxonomy): Eukaryota > Metazoa > Chordata > Aves > Columbiformes > Columbidae > Caloenas > Caloenas nicobarica. Next base: position 16,131 of record NW_027017059.1, read on the forward strand.
AGAGCCCGACAGAGCCCGACAGAGCCCGACAGGGCCCGACAGGGCCCAGTAGAGCCCGACAGAGCCCGACAGAGCCCAGTAGAGCCCAGTAGAGCCCGACAGAGCCCGACAGAGCCCGACAGAGCCCGACAGGGCCCGACAGGGCCCGACAGGACCCAGTAGAGCCCGACAGAGCCCGACAGGGCCCGACAGGGCCCGACAGGGCCCAGTAGAGCCCGACAGAGCCCGACAGAGCCCGACAGGGCCCGACAGGGCCCAGTAGAGCCCGACAGAGCCCAGTAGAGCCCGACAGGGCCCAGTAGAGCCCGACAGAGCCCGACAGAGCCCAACAGAGCCCGACAGAGCCCGACAGGGCCCGACAGGGCCCAGTAGAGCCTGACTGAGCCCGACAGAGCCCAGTAGAGCCCAGTAGAGCCCGACAGAGCCCGACAGAGCCCGACAGAGCCCGACAGGGCCCGACAGGGCCCAGTAGAGCCCGACAGAGCCCGACAGGGCCCGACAGGGCCCGACAGGGCCCAGTAGAGCCCGACAGAGCCCGACAGAGCCCGACAGGGCCCGACAGAGCCCAGTAGAGCCCGACAGGGCCCGACAGAGCCCGACAGAGCCCGACAGGGCCCAGTAGAGCCCAGTAGAGCCCGACAGAGCCCAGTAGAGCCCGACTGAGCCCGACAGAGCCCCACAGAGCCCGACAGGGCCCGACAGGGCCCGACAGAGCCCGACAGAGCCCGACAGAGCCCGACAGGGCCCGACAGAGCCCGACAGGGCCCGACAGGGCCCAGTATAGCCCGACAGAGCCCGACAGAGCCCGACAGAGCCCGACAGAGCCCGACAGAGCCCAGTAGAGCCCGACAGAGCCCGACAGAGCCGACAGAACCCGACAGAGCCCGACAGAGCCCAGTAGAGCCCGACAGAGCCCGACAGAGCCCGACAGGGCCCGACAGGGCCCGACAGGGCCCGACAGAGCCCAGTAGAGCCCGACAGAGCCCGACAGAGCCCGACAGAGCCCGACAGGGCCCGACAGGGCCCGACAGAGCCCGACAGAGCCCGACGGGGCCCGACAGAGCCCGACAGAGCCCAGTAGAGCCCGACAGAGCCTGACAGAGCCCGACAGAGCCCAACAGGGCTTGACAGGGCCCGACAGGGCCCAGTAGAGCCCGACAGAGCCCGACAGAGCCCGACAGGGCCCGACAGGGCCCGACAGAGCCCAGTAGAGCCCAGTAGAGCCCGACAGAGCCTGACAGAGCCCAACAGGGCCCGACAGAGCCCGACAGAGCCCGACAGAGCCCGACAGGGCCCGACAGGGCCCGACAGAGCCCAGTAGAGCCCAGTAGAGCCCGACAGAGCCCGACAGGGCCCGACAGGGCCCAGTAGAGCCCGACAGAGCCCGACAGAACCCAGTAGAGCGCGACAGAGCCCGACAGAGCCCGACAGGGCCCGACAGAGCCCGACAGGGCCCGACAGAGCCCGACAGAGCCCAGTAGAGCCCGACAGAGCCCGACAGAGCCCAGTAGAGCCCAGTAGAGCCCGACAGAGCCCGACAGAGCCCGACAGGGCCCAACAGAGCCCGACAGAGCCCGACAGGGCCCGACAGGGCCCGACAGGGCCCAGTAGAGCCCGACAGAGCCCGACAGAGCCCGACAGAGCCCGACAGGGCCCGACAGAGCCCGACAGAGGCCGACAGAGCCCGACAGGGCCAAGTAGAGCCCGACAGAGCCCGACAGAGCCCGACAGAGCCCGTCAGAGCCCGACAGAGCCCGACAGAGCCCGACAGGGCCCGACAGGGCCCAGTAGAGCCCGACAGAGCCCGACAGAGCCCAGTAGAGCCCAGTAGAGCCCGACAGAGCCCGACAGAGCCCGACAGAGCCCGACAGGGCCCGACAGGGCCCGACAGGGCCCAGTAGAGCCCGACAGAGCCCGACAGGGCCCGACAGGGCCCAGTAGAGCCTGACAGAGCCCGACAGAGCCCAGTAGATCCCAGTAGAGCCCGACAGAGCCCGACAGAGCCCGACAGGGCCCGACAGAGCCCGACAGGGGCCGACAGGGCCCAGTAGAGCCCGACAGAGCCCGACAGGGCCCGACAGGGCCCGACAGGGCCCAGTAGAGCCCGACAGAGCCCGACAGAGCCCGACAAGGCCCGACAGAGCCCAGTAGAGCCCGACAGGGCCCGAAAGAGCCCGACAGAGCCCGACAGGGCCCAGTAGAGCCCAGTAGAGCCCGACAGAGCCCAGTAGAGCCCGACAGAGCCCGACAGAGCCCGACAGGGCCCGACAGGGCCCGACAGAGCCCGACAGAGCCCGACAGAGCCCGACAGAGACCGACAGGGCCCGACAGAGCCCGACAGAGCCCGACAGGGCCCAGTAGAGCCCGACAGAGCCCGACAGAGCCCGACAGAGCCCGACAGGGCCCGACAGAGCCCGACAGAGCCCAGTAGAGCCCGACAGGGCCCGACAGAGCCCGACAGGGCCCGACAGAGCCCAGTAGAGCCCGACAGAGCCCGACAGAGCCCGACAGGGCCCAGTAGAGCCCGACAGAGCCCGACAGAGCCCGACAGAGCCCGACAGGGCCCGACAGAGCCCGACAGGGCCCGACAGGGCCCGACAGAGCCCGACAGAGCCCAGTAGAGCCCGACAGAGCCCGACAGAGCCCGACAGAGCCCGACAGGGCCCAGTAGAGCCCAGTAGAGCCCGACAGAGCCCAGTAGAGCCCGACAGAGCCCGACAGAGCCCGACAGAGCCCGACAGAGCCCAGTAGAGCCCGACAGAGCCCGACAGAGCCCGACAGAGCCCGACAGAGCCCAGTAGAGCCTGACAGAGCCTGACAGGGCCCGACAGGGCCCGACAGCTCCCAGTAGAGCCCGACAGAGCCCGACAGAGCCCAGTAGAGCCCAGTAGAGCCCGACAGAGCCCGACAGAGCCCGACAGAGCCCGACAGGGCCCGACAGAGCCCGACAGGGCCCGACCGGGCCCGACAGGGCCCGACAGGGCCCGACAGGGCCCAGTAGAGCCCGACAGAGCCCGACAGAGCCCAGTAGAGCCCAGTAGAGCCCGACAGAGCCCGACAGAGCCCGACAGAGCCCGACAGAGCCCAGTAGAGCCCAGTAGAGCCCGACAGAGCCCGACAGAGCCCGACAGAGCCCGACAGGGCCCGACAGGTCCCGACAGGGCCCAGTAGAGCCCGACAGAGCCCGACAGAGCCCAGTAGAGCGCGACAGAGCCCGACAGAGCCCGACAGAGCCCGACAGGGCCCGACAGAGCTCGACAGAGCCCGACAGGGCCCGACAGGGCCCGACAGAGCCCGACAGAGCCCAGTAGAGCCCGACAGAGCCCGACAGAGCCCAGTAGAGCCCAGTAGAGCCCGACAGAGCCCGACAGAGCCCGACAGGGCCCGACAGAGCCCGACAGAGCCCGACAGGGCCCGACAGGGCCCAGTAGAGCCCGACAGAGCCCGAAAGAGCCCGACAGAGCCCGACAGGGCCCGACAGGGCCCGACAGGGCCCGACAGAGCCCGACAGGGCCAAGTAGAGCCCGACAGAGCCCGACAGAGCCCGACAGAACCCGTCAGAGCCCGACAGAGCCCGACAGAGCCCGACAGAGCCCGACAGAGCCCGACAGGGCCCGACAGGGCCCAGTAGAGCCCGACAGAGCCCGACAGAGCCCAGTAGAGCCCAGTAGAGCCCGACAGAGCCCGACAGAGCCCGACAGAGCCCGACAGGGCCCGACAGGGCCCGACAGGACCCAGTAGAGCCCGACAGAGCCCGACAGGGCCCGACAGGGCCCGACAGGGCCCAGTAGAGCCCGACAGAGCCCGACAGAGCCCGACAGGGCCCGACAGGGCCCAGTAGAGCCCGACAGAGCCCAGTAGAGCCCGACAGAGCCCAGTAGAGCCCGACAGAGCCCGACAGAGCCCCACAGAGCCCGACAGGGCCCGACAGGGCCCGACAGAGCCCGACAGGGCCCGACAGGGCCCGACAGGGCCCAGTAGAGCCCGACAGAGCCCGACAGAGCCTGACAGAGCCCGACAGGGCCCGACAGGGCCCAGTAGAGCCCGACAGAGCCCGACAGAGCCTGACAGAGCCCGACAGGGCCCGACAGGGCCCAGTAGAGCCCGACAGAGCCCGACAGAGCCCGACAGGGCCCGACAGAGCCCGACAGAGCCCGACAGGGCCCAGTAGAGCCCGACAGAGCCCGACAGAGCCCGACAGAGCCCGTCAGAGCCCGACAGAGCCCGACAGAGCCCGACAGAGTCCGACAGGGCCCAGTAGAGCCCGACAGAGCACGACAGAGCCCGACAGGGCCCGACAGAGCCCGACAGAGCCCGACAGCGCCTGACAGGGCCCAGTAGAGCCCGACAGAGCCCGACAGGGCCCGACAGGGCCCGACAGAGCTCGACAGGGCCCGACAGGGCCCAGTAGAGCCCGACAGAGCCCGACAGGGCCCGACAGAGCCCGACAGAGCCCGACAGAGCCCGACACAGCCCGACACAGCCCGACAGAGCCCGACAGAGCCCGACAGGGCCAAGTAGAGCCCGACAGAGCCCGACAGAGCCCGACAGAACCCGTCAGAGCCCGACAGAGCCCGACAGAGCCCGACAGGGCCCGACAGGGCCCGACAGGGCCCAGTAGAGCCCGACAGAGCCCGACAGAGCCCAACAGAGCCCGACAGAGCCCGACAGGGCCCGACAGGGCCCAGTAGAGCCTGACAGAGCCCGACAGAGCCCAGTAGAGCCCAGTAGAGCCCGACAGAGCCCAGTAGAGCCCGACAGAGCCCGACAGAGCCCGACAGAGCCCGACAGGGCCCAGTAGAGACCGACAGAGCCCGACAGAGCCCGACAGAGCCCAGTAGAGCCCGACAGAGCCCGACAGAGCCCGACAGAGCCCGACAGAGCCCGACAGAGCCCGACAGAGCCCGACAGGGCCCAGTAGAGCCCGACAGAGCCCGACAGAGCCCGACAGAGCCCGACAGAGCCCAGTAGAGCCTGACAGAGCCCGACAGGGCCCGACAGGGCCCGACAGCGCCCAGTAGAGCCCGACAGAGCCCGACAGAGCCCAGTAGAGCCCAGTAGAGCCCGACAGAGCCCGACAGAGCCCGACAGAGCCCGACAGGGCCCGACAGGGCCCGACCGGGCCCGACAGAGCCCGACAGGGCCCGACAGGGCCCAGTAGAGCCCGACAGAGCCCGACAGAGCCCAGTAGAGCCCAGTAGAGCCCGACAGAGCCCGACAGAGCCCGACAGAGCCCAGTAGAGCCCAGTAGAGCCCGACAGAGCCCGACAGAGCCCGACAGAGCCCGACAGGGCCCGACAGGGCCCAGTAGAGCCCGACAGAGCCCGACAGAGCCCGACAGAGCCCGACAGGGCCCGACAGAGCCCGACAGAGCCCGACAGAGCCCAGTAGAGCCCGACAGAGCCCGACAGAGCCCGACAGGGCCCAGTAGAGCCCGACAGAGCCCGACAGAGCCCGACAGAACCCGTCAGAGCCCGACAGAGCCCGACAGAGCCCGACAGAGTCCGACAGGGCCCAGTAGAGCCCGACAGAGCCCGACAGAACCCGTCAGAGCCCGACAGAGCCCGACAGAGCCCGACAGAGTCCGACAGGGCCCAGTAGAGCCCGACAGAGCCCGACAGAGCCCGACAGGGCCCGACAGAGCCCGACAGAGCCCGACAGCGCCCGACAGGGCCCAGTAGAGCCCGACAGAGCCCGACAGCGCCCGACAGGGCCCGACAGGGCCCGACAGAGCCCGACAGAGCCCGACAGGGCCCGACAGGGCCCGACAGAGCCCGACACAGCCCGACAGGGCCCGACAGAGCTTGACAGAGCCCGACAGGGCCCAGTAGAGCCCGACAGAGCCCGACAGAGCCCGACAGAACCCGTCAGAGCCCGACAGAGCCCGACAGAGCCCGACAGGGCCCGACAGGGCCCGACAGGGCCCAGTAGAGCCCGACAGAGCCCGACAGAGCCCAACAGAGCCCGACAGAGCCCGACAGGGCCCGACAGGGCCCAGTAGAGCCTGACAGAGCCCGACAGAGCCCAGTAGAGCCCAGTAGAGCCCGACAGAGCCCGACAGAGCCCGACAGAGCCCGACAGGGCCCGACAGGGCCCGACAGGGCCCAGTAGAGCCCGACAGAGCCCGACAGGGCCCGACAGGGCCCGACAGGGCCCAGTAGAGCCCGACAGAGCCCGACAGAGCCCGACAGGGCCCGACAGAGCCCAGTAGAGCCCGACAGGGCCCGACAGAGCCCGACAGAGCCCGACAGAGCCCAGTAGAGCCCAGTAGAGCCCGACAGAGCCCAGTAGAGCCCGACAGAGCCCCACAGAGCCCCACAGAGCCCGACAGGGCCCGACAGGGCCCGACAGAGCCCGACAGAGCCCGACAGAGCCCGACAGGGCCCGACAGAGCCCGACAGAGCCCGACAGGGCCCAGTAGAGCCCGACAGAGCCCGACAGAGCCCGACAGAGCCCAGTAGAGACCGACAGAGCCCGACAGAGCCCGACAGAGCCCGACAGAGCCCGACAGAGCCCAGTAGAGCCCGACAGGGCCCGACAGAGCCCGACAGGGCCCGACAGGGCCCGACAGGGCCCGACAGAGCCCAGTAGAGCCCGACAGAGCCCGACAGAGCCCGACAGGCCCCGACAGGGCCCAGTAGAGCCCGACAGAGCCCGACAGAGCCCGACAGAGCCCGACAGGGCCCAGTAGAGCCCGACAGAGCCCGACAGAGCCCGACAGAGCCCGACAGAGCCCGACAGAGCCCGACAGAGCCCGACAGGGCCCAGTAGAGCCCGACAGAGCCCGACAGAGCCCGACAGAACCCGACAGAGCCCGACAGAGCCCGACAGAGCCCGACAGAGCCCGACAGAGCCCGACAGAGCCCGACAGGGCCCAGTAGAGCCCGACAGAGCGCGACAGAGCCCGACAGAGCCCGACAGGGCCCGACAGAGCCCGACAGGGCCCGACAGCGCCCGACAGGGCCCAGTAGAGCCCGACAGAGCCCGACAGAGCCGGACAGAGCCCGACAGGGCCCGACAGGGCCCGACAGAGCCCGACAGGGCCCGACAGGGCCCAGTAGACCCCGACAGAGCCGGACAGGGCCCGACAGAGCCCGACAGAGCCCGACAGGGCCCGACAGAGCCCGACAGAGCCCGACAGGGCCCAGTAGAGCCCGACAGAGCCCGACAGAGCCCGAGAGAGCCGGACAGGGCCCGACAGAGCCCGACAGGGCCGGACAGGGCCCGACAGAGCCCGACAGAGCCCGACAGAGCCCGACAGAGCCCGACAGAGCCCAGTAGAGCCCGACTGAGCCCGACAGAGCCCCACAGAGCCCGACAGGGCCCGACAGGGCCCGACAGAGCCCGACAGAGCCCGACAGAGCCCGACAGGGCCCGACAGAGCCCGACAGGGCCCGACAGGGCCCAGTATAGCCCGACAGAGCCCGACAGAGCCCGACAGAGCCCGACAGAGCCCGACAGAGCCCAGTAGAGCCCGACAGAGCCCGACAGAGCCGACAGAACCCGACAGAGCCCGACAGAGCCCAGTAGAGCCCGACAGAGCCCGACAGAGCCCGACAGGGCCCGACAGGGCCCGACAGGGCCCGACAGGGCCCGACAGAGCCCAGTAGAGCCCGACAGAGCCCGACAGAGCCCGACAGAGCCCGACAGGGCCCGACAGGGCCCGACAGAGCCCGACAGAGCCCGACGGGGCCCGACAGAGCCCGACAGAGCCCAGTAGAGCCCGACAGAGCCTGACAGAGCCCGACAGAGCCCAACAGGGCTTGACAGGGCCCGACAGGGCCCAGTAGAGCCCGACAGAGCCCGACAGAGCCCGACAGGGCCCGACAGGGCCCGACAGAGCCCAGTAGAGCCCAGTAGAGCCCGACAGAGCCTGACAGAGCCCAACAGGGCCCGACAGAGCCCGACAGAGCCCGACAGAGCCCGACAGGGCCCGACAGGGCCCGACAGAGCCCAGTAGAGCCCAGTAGAGCCCGACAGAGCCCGACAGGGCCCGACAGGGCCCAGTAGAGCCCGACAGAGCCCGACAGAACCCAGTAGAGCGCGACAGAGCCCGACAGAGCCCGACAGAGCCCGACAGGGCCCGACAGAGCCCGACAGGGCCCGACAGAGCCCGACAGAGCCCAGTAGAGCCCGACAGAGCCCGACAGAGCCCAGTAGAGCCCAGTAGAGCCCGACAGAGCCCGACAGAGCCCGACAGGGCCCAACAGAGCCCGACAGAGCCCGACAGGGCCCGACAGGGCCCGACAGGGCCCAGTAGAGCCCGACAGAGCCCGACAGAACCCGACAGAGCCCGACAGGGCCCGACAGAGCCCGACAGAGGCCGACAGAGCCCGACAGGGCCAAGTAGAGCCCGACAGAGCCCGACAGAGCCCGACAGAGCCCGTCAGAGCCCGACAGAGCCCGACAGAGCCCGACAGGGCCCGACAGGGCCCAGTAGAGCCCGACAGAGCCCGACAGAGCCCAGTAGAGCCCAGTAGAGCCCGACAGAGCCCGACAGAGCCCGACAGAGCCCGACAGGGCCCGACAGGGCCCGACAGGGCCCAGTAGAGCCCGACAGAGCCCGACAGGGCCCGACAGGGCCCAGTAGAGCCTGACAGAGCCCGACAGAGCCCAGTAGATCCCAGTAGAGCCCGACAGAGCCCGACAGAGCCCGACAGGGCCCGACAGAGCCCGACAGGGGCCGACAGGGCCCAGTAGAGCCCGACAGAGCCCGACAGGGCCCGACAGGGCCCGACAGGGCCCAGTAGAGCCCGACAGAGCCCGACAGAGCCCGACAGGGCCCGACAGAGCCCAGTAGAGCCCGACAGGGCCCGAAAGAGCCCGACAGAGCCCGACAGGGCCCAGTAGAGCCCAGTAGAGCCCGACAGAGCCCAGTAGAGCCCGACAGAGCCCGACAGAGCCCGACAGGGCCCGACAGGGCCCGACAGAGCCCGACAGAGCCCGACAGAGCCCGACAGAGACCGACAGGGCCCGACAGAGCCCGACAGAGCCCGACAGGGCCCAGTAGAGCCCGACAGAGCCCGACAGAGCCCGACAGAGCCCGACAGGGCCCGACAGAGCCCGACAGAGCCCAGTAGAGCCCGACAGGGCCCGACAGAGCCCGACAGGGCCCGACAGAGCCCAGTAGAGCCCGACAGAGCCCGACAGAGCCCGACAGGGCCCAGTAGAGCCCGACAGAGCCCGACAGAGCCCGACAGAGCCCGACAGGGCCCGACAGAGCCCGACAGGGCCCGACAGGGCCCGACAGGGCCCGACAGAGCCCAGTAGAGCCCGACAGAGCCCGACAGAGCCCGACAGAGCCCGACAGGGCCCAGTAGAGCCCAGTAGAGCCCGACAGAGCCCAGTAGAGCCCGACAGAGCCCGACAGAGCCCGACAGAGCCCGACAGAGCCCAGTAGAGCCCGACAGAGCCCGACAGAGCCCGACAGAGCCCGACAGAGCCCAGTAGAGCCTGACAGAGCCTGACAGGGCCCGACAGGGCCCGACAGCTCCCAGTAGAGCCCGACAGAGCCCGACAGAGCCCAGTAGAGCCCAGTAGAGCCCGACAGAGCCCGACAGAGCCCGACAGAGCCCGACAGGGCCCGACAGAGCCCGACAGGGCCCGACCGGGCCCGACAGGGCCCGACAGGGCCCGACAGGGCCCAGTAGAGCCCGACAGAGCCCGACAGAGCCCAGTAGAGCCCAGTAGAGCCCGACAGAGCCCGACAGAGCCCGACAGAGCCCGACAGAGCCCAGTAGAGCCCAGTAGAGCCCGACAGAGCCCGACAGAGCCCGACAGAGCCCGACAGGGCCCGACAGGTCCCGACAGGGCCCAGTAGAGCCCGACAGAGCCCGACAGAGCCCAGTAGAGCGCGACAGAGCCCGACAGAGCCCGACAGAGCCCGACAGGGCCCGACAGAGCCCGACAGAGCCCGACAGGGCCCGACAGGGCCCGACAGAGCCCGACAGAGCCCAGTAGAGCCCGACAGAGCCCGACAGAGCCCAGTAGAGCCCAGTAGAGCCCGACAGAGCCCGACAGAGCCCGACAGGGCCCGACAGAGCCCGACAGAGCCCGACAGGGCCCGACAGGGCCCAGTAGAGCCCGACAGAGCCCGAAAGAGCCCGACAGAGCCCGACAGGGCCCGACAGGGCCCGACAGGGCCCGACAGAGCCCGACAGGGCCAAGTAGAGCCCGACAGAGCCCGACAGAGCCCGACAGAACCCGTCAGAGCCCGACAGAGCCCGACAGAGCCCGACAGAGCCCGACAGAGCCCGACAGGGCCCGACAGGGCCCAGTAGAGCCCGACAGAGCCCGACAGAGCCCAGTAGAGCCCAGTAGAGCCCGACAGAGCCCGACAGAGCCCGACAGAGCCCGACAGGGCCCGACAGGGCCCGACAGGACCCAGTAGAGCCCGACAGAGCCCGACAGGGCCCGACAGGGCCCGACAGGGCCCAGTAGAGCCCGACAGAGCCCGACAGAGCCCGACAGGGCCCGACAGGGCCCAGTAGAGCCCGACAGAGCCCAGTAGAGCCCGACAGAGCCCAGTAGAGCCCGACAGAGCCCGACAGAGCCCCACAGAGCCCGACAGGGCCCGACAGGGCCCGACAGAGCCCGACAGGGCCCGACAGGGCCCGACAGGGCCCAGTAGAGCCCGACAGAGCCCGACAGAGCCTGACAGAGCCCGACAGGGCCCGACAGGGCCCAGTAGAGCCCGACAGAGCCCGACAGAGCCTGACAGAGCCCGACAGGGCCCGACAGGGCCCAGTAGAGCCCGACAGAGCCCGACAGAGCCCGACAGGGCCCGACAGAGCCCGACAGAGCCCGACAGGGCCCAGTAGAGCCCGACAGAGCCCGACAGAGCCCGACAGAGCCCGTCAGAGCCCGACAGAGCCCGACAGAGCCCGACAGAGTCCGACAGGGCCCAGTAGAGCCCGACAGAGCACGACAGAGCCCGACAGGGCCCGACAGAGCCCGACAGAGCCCGACAGCGCCTGACAGGGCCCAGTAGAGCCCGACAGAGCCCGACAGGGCCCGACAGGGCCCGACAGAGCTCGACAGGGCCCGACAGGGCCCAGTAGAGCCCGACAGAGCCCGACAGGGCCCGACAGAGCCCGACAGAGCCCGACAGAGCCCGACACAGCCCGACACAGCCCGACAGAGCCCGACAGAGCCCGACAGGGCCAAGTAGAGCCCGACAGAGCCCGACAGAGCCCGACAGAACCCGTCAGAGCCCGACAGAGCCCGACAGAGCCCGACAGGGCCCGACAGGGCCCGACAGGGCCCAGTAGAGCCCGACAGAGCCCGACAGAGCCCAACAGAGCCCGACAGAGCCCGACAGGGCCCGACAGGGCCCAGTAGAGCCTGACAGAGCCCGACAGAGCCCAGTAGAGCCCAGTAGAGCCCGACAGAGCCCAGTAGAGCCCGACAGAGCCCGACAGAGCCCGACAGAGCCCGACAGGGCCCAGTAGAGACCGACAGAGCCCGACAGAGCCCGACAGAGCCCAGTAGAGCCCGACAGAGCCCGACAGAGCCCGACAGAGCCCGACAGAGCCCGACAGAGCCCGACAGAGCCCGACAGGGCCCAGTAGAGCCCGACAGAGCCCGACAGAGCCCGACAGAGCCCGACAGAGCCCAGTAGAGCCTGACAGAGCCCGACAGGGCCCGACAGGGCCCGACAGCGCCCAGTAGAGCCCGACAGAGCCCGACAGAGCCCAGTAGAGCCCAGTAGAGCCCGACAGAGCCCGACAGAGCCCGACAGAGCCCGACAGGGCCCGACAGGGCCCGACCGGGCCCGACAGAGCCCGACAGGGCCCGACAGGGCCCAGTAGAGCCCGACAGAGCCCGACAGAGCCCAGTAGAGCCCAGTAGAGCCCGACAGAGCCCGACAGAGCCCGACAGAGCCCAGTAGAGCCCAGTAGAGCCCGACAGAGCCCGACAGAGCCCGACAGAGCCCGACAGGGCCCGACAGGGCCCAGTAGAGCCCGACAGAGCCCGACAGAGCCCGACAGAGCCCGACAGGGCCCGACAGAGCCCGACAGAGCCCGACAGAGCCCAGTAGAGCCCGACAGAGCCCGACAGAGCCCGACAGGGCCCAGTAGAGCCCGACAGAGCCCGACAGAGCCCGACAGAACCCGTCAGAGCCCGACAGAGCCCGACAGAGCCCGACAGAGTCCGACAGGGCCCAGTAGAGCCCGACAGAGCCCGACAGAACCCGTCAGAGCCCGACAGAGCCCGACAGAGCCCGACAGAGTCCGACAGGGCCCAGTAGAGCCCGACAGAGCCCGACAGAGCCCGACAGGGCCCGACAGAGCCCGACAGAGCCCGACAGCGCCCGACAGGGCCCAGTAGAGCCCGACAGAGCCCGACAGCGCCCGACAGGGCCCGACAGGGCCCGACAGAGCCCGACAGAGCCCGACAGGGCCCGACAGGGCCCGACAGAGCCCGACACAGCCCGACAGGGCCCGACAGAGCTTGACAGAGCCCGACAGGGCCCAGTAGAGCCCGACAGAGCCCGACAGAGCCCGACAGAACCCGTCAGAGCCCGACAGAGCCCGACAGAGCCCGACAGGGCCCGACAGGGCCCGACAGGGCCCAGTAGAGCCCGACAGAGCCCGACAGAGCCCAACAGAGCCCGACAGAGCCCGACAGGGCCCGACAGGGCCCAGTAGAGCCTGACAGAGCCCGACAGAGCCCAGTAGAGCCCAGTAGAGCCCGACAGAGCCCGACAGAGCCCGACAGAGCCCGACAGGGCCCGACAGGGCCCGACAGGGCCCAGTAGAGCCCGACAGAGCCCGACAGGGCCCGACAGGGCCCGACAGGGCCCAGTAGAGCCCGACAGAGCCCGACAGAGCCCGACAGGGCCCGACAGAGCCCAGTAGAGCCCGACAGGGCCCGACAGAGCCCGACAGAGCCCGACAGAGCCCAGTAGAGCCCAGTAGAGCCCGACAGAGCCCAGTAGAGCCCGACAGAGCCCCACAGAGCCCCACAGAGCCCGACAGGGCCCGACAGGGCCCGACAGAGCCCGACAGAGCCCGACAGAGCCCGACAGGGCCCGACAGAGCCCGACAGAGCCCGACAGGGCCCAGTAGAGCCCGACAGAGCCCGACAGAGCCCGACAGAGCCCAGTAGAGACCGACAGAGCCCGACAGAGCCCGACAGAGCCCGACAGAGCCCGACAGAGCCCAGTAGAGCCCGACAGGGCCCGACAGAGCCCGACAGGGCCCGACAGGGCCCGACAGGGCCCGACAGAGCCCGACAGGGCCCGACAGGGCCCGACAGAGCCCAGTAGAGCCCGACAGAGCCCGACAGAGCCCGACAGGCCCCGACAGGGCCCAGTAGAGCCCGACAGAGCCCGACAGAGCCCGACAGAGCCCGACAGGGCCCAGTAGAGCCCGACAGAGCCCGACAGAGCCCGACAGAGCCCGACAGAGCCCGACAGAGCCCGACAGGGCCCAGTAGAGCCCGACAGAGCCCGACAGAGCCCGACAGAACCCGACAGAGCCCGACAGAGCCCGACAGAGCCCGACAGGGCCCAGTAGAGCCCGACAGAGCGCGACAGAGCCCGACAGAGCCCGACAGGGCCCGACAGAGCCCGACAGGGCCCGACAGCGCCCGACAGGGCCCAGTAGAGCCCGACAGAGCCCGACAGAGCCGGACAGAGCCCGACAGGGCCCGACAGGGCCCGACAGAGCCCGACAGGGCCCGACAGGGCCCAGTAGACCCCGACAGAGCCGGACAGGGCCCGACAGAGCCCGACAGAGCCCGACAGGGCCCGACAGAGCCCGACAGAGCCCGACAGGGCCCAGTAGAGCCCGACAGAGCCCGACAGAGCCCGAGAGAGCCGGACAGGGCCCGACAGAGCCCGACAGGGCCGGACAGGGCCCGACAGAGCCCGACAGAGCCCGACAGAGCCGGACAGGGCCCGACAGAGCCCGACAGAGCCCGACAGGGCCCGACAGAGCCCGACAGGGCCCGACAGAGCCCGACAGAGCCCGACAGGGCCCGACAGGGCCCGACAGAGCCCGATAGGGCCCGACAGAGCCCGACAGAGCCCAGTAGAGCCCGACAGAGCCCGACAGAGCCCGACAGAGCCCGACAGGGCCCAGTAGAGCCCGACAGAGCCCGACAGAGCCCGACAGAGCCCGACAGAGCCCGACAGGGCCCGACAGGGCCCAGTAGAGCCCGACAGAGCCCGACAGAGCCCGACAGAACCCGTCAGAGCCCGACAGAGCCCGACAGAGCCCGACAGGGCCCGACAGAGCCCGACAGAGCCCGACAGGGCCCGACAGGGCCCTGTAGAGCCCGACAGAGCCCGACAGGGCCCGACAGAGCCCGACAGAGCCCGACAGAGCCCGACAGGGCCCAGTAGAGCCCGACAGAGCCCGACAGGGCCCGACAGAGCCCGACAGAGCCCGACAGAGCCCGACAGGGCCCGACAGAGCCCGACAGAGCCCGACAGGGCCCGACAGGGCCCGACAGAGCCTGACAGAGCCCGACAGGGCCCGACAGAGCCCGACAGAGCCCGACAGGGCCCAGTAGAGCCCGACAGAGCCCGACAGAGCCCGACAGAGCCCAGTAGAGCCCGACAGAGCCCGACAGAGCCCGACAGAGCCCGACAGGGCCCGACAGGGCCCGACAGCGCCCAGTAGAGCCCGACAGAGCCCGACAGAGCCCGACAGAGCCCAGTAGAGCCCAGGAGAGCCCGACAGAGCCCGACAGAGCCCGACAGAGCCCGACAGGGCCCGACAGAGCCCGACAGAGCCCGACAGGGCCCGACCGGGCCCGACAGAGCCGGACAGGGCCCGACAGGGCCCAGTAGAGCCCGACAGAGCCCGACAGAGCCCGACAGAGCCCGACAGGGCCCGACAGGGCCCAGTAGAGCCCGACAGAGCCCGACAGAGCCCAGTAGAGCCCAGTAGAGCCCGACAGAGCCCGACAGAGCCCGACAGAGCCCGACAGGGCCCGACAGGGCCCGACAGGGCCCAGTAGAGCCCGACAGAGCCCGACAGAGCCCGACAGAACCCGTCAGAGCCCGACAGAGCCCGACAGAACCCGTCAGAGCCCGACAGAGCCCGACAGAGCCCGACAGAGCCCGACAGAGCCCGACAGGGCCCGACAGGGCCCAGTAGAGCCCGACAGAGCCCGACAGAGCCCAGTAGAGCCCAGTAGAGCCCGACAGAGCCCGACAGAGCCCGACAGAGCCCGACAGGGCCCGACAGGGCCCGACAGGACCCAGTAGAGCCCGACAGAGCCCGACAGGGCCCGACAGGGCCCGACAGGGCCCAGTAGAGCCCGACAGAGCCCGACAGAGCCCGACAGGGCCCGACAGGGCCCAGTAGAGCCCGACAGAGCCCAGTAGAGCCCGACAGAGCCCAGTAGAGCCCGACAGAGCCCGACAGAGCCCCACAGAGCCCGACAGGGCCCGACAGGGCCCGACAGAGCCCGACAGGGCCCGACAGGGCCCGACAGGGCCCAGTAGAGCCCGACAGAGCCCGACAGAGCCTGACAGAGCCCGACAGGGCCCGACAGGGCCCAGTAGAGCCCGACAGAGCCCGACAGAGCCTGACAGAGCCCGACAGGGCCCGACAGGGCCCAGTAGAGCCCGACAGAGCCCGACAGAGCCCGACAGGGCCCGACAGAGCCCGACAGAGCCCGACAGGGCCCAGTAGAGCCCGACAGAGCCCGACAGAGCCCGACAGAGCCCGTCAGAGCCCGACAGAGCCCGACAGAGCCCGACAGAGTCCGACAGGGCCCAGTAGAGCCCGACAGAGCACGACAGAGCCCGACAGGGCCCGACAGAGCCCGACAGAGCCCGACAGCGCCTGACAGGGCCCAGTAGAGCCCGACAGAGCCCGACAGGGCCCGACAGGGCCCGACAGAGCTCGACAGGGCCCGACAGGGCCCAGTAGAGCCCGACAGAGCCCGACAGGGCCCGACAGAGCCCGACAGAGCCCGACAGAGCCCGACACAGCCCGACACAGCCCGACAGAGCCCGACAGAGCCCGACAGGGCCAAGTAGAGCCCGACAGAGCCCGACAGAGCCCGACAGAACCCGTCAGAGCCCGACAGAGCCCGACAGAGCCCGACAGGGCCCGACAGGGCCCGACAGGGCCCAGTAGAGCCCGACAGAGCCCGACAGAGCCCAACAGAGCCCGACAGAGCCCGACAGGGCCCGACAGGGCCCAGTAGAGCCTGACAGAGCCCGACAGAGCCCAGTAGAGCCCAGTAGAGCCCGACAGAGCCCAGTAGAGCCCGACAGAGCCCGACAGAGCCCGACAGAGCCCGACAGGGCCCAGTAGAGACCGACAGAGCCCGACAGAGCCCGACAGAGCCCAGTAGAGCCCGACAGAGCCCGACAGAGCCCGACAGAGCCCGACAGAGCCCGACAGAGCCCGACAGAGCCCGACAGGGCCCAGTAGAGCCCGACAGAGCCCGACAGAGCCCGACAGAGCCCGACAGAGCCCAGTAGAGCCTGACAGAGCCCGACAGGGCCCGACAGGGCCCGACAGCGCCCAGTAGAGCCCGACAGAGCCCGACAGAGCCCAGTAGAGCCCAGTAGAGCCCGACAGAGCCCGACAGAGCCCGACAGAGCCCGACAGGGCCCGACAGGGCCCGACCGGGCCCGACAGAGCCCGACAGGGCCCGACAGGGCCCAGTAGAGCCCGACAGAGCCCGACAGAGCCCAGTAGAGCCCAGTAGAGCCCGACAGAGCCCGACAGAGCCCGACAGAGCCCAGTAGAGCCCAGTAGAGCCCGACAGAGCCCGACAGAGCCCGACAGAGCCCGACAGGGCCCGACAGGGCCCAGTAGAGCCCGACAGAGCCCGACAGAGCCCGACAGAGCCCGACAGGGCCCGACAGAGCCCGACAGAGCCCGACAGAGCCCAGTAGAGCCCGACAGAGCCCGACAGAGCCCGACAGGGCCCAGTAGAGCCCGACAGAGCCCGACAGAGCCCGACAGAACCCGTCAGAGCCCGACAGAGCCCGACAGAGCCCGACAGAGTCCGACAGGGCCCAGTAGAGCCCGACAGAGCCCGACAGAACCCGTCAGAGCCCGACAGAGCCCGACAGAGCCCGACAGAGTCCGACAGGGCCCAGTAGAGCCCGACAGAGCCCGACAGAGCCCGACAGGGCCCGACAGAGCCCGACAGAGCCCGACAGCGCCCGACAGGGCCCAGTAGAGCCGGACAGGGCCCGACAGCGCCCGACAGGGCCCGACAGGGCCCGACAGAGCCCGACAGAGCCCGACAGGGCCCGACAGGGCCCGACAGAGCCCGACACAGCCCGACAGGGCCCGACAGAGCTTGACAGAGCCCGACAGGGCCCAGTAGAGCCCGACAGAGCCCGACAGAGCCCGACAGAACCCGTCAGAGCCCGACAGAGCCCGACAGAGCCCGACAGGGCCCGACAGGGCCCGACAGGGCCCAGTAGAGCCCGACAGAGCCCGACAGAGCCCAACAGAGCCCGACAGAGCCCGACAGGGCCCGACAGGGCCCAGTAGAGCCTGACAGAGCCCGACAGAGCCCAGTAGAGCCCAGTAGAGCCCGACAGAGCCCGACAGAGCCCGACAGAGCCCGACAGGGCCCGACAGGGCCCGACAGGGCCCAGTAGAGCCCGACAGAGCCCGACAGGGCCCGACAGGGCCCGACAGGGCCCAGTAGAGCCCGACAGAGCCCGACAGAGCCCGACAGGGCCCGACAGAGCCCAGTAGAGCCCGACAGGGCCCGACAGAGCCCGACAGAGCCCGACAGAGCCCAGTAGAGCCCAGTAGAGCCCGACAGAGCCCAGTAGAGCCCGACAGAGCCCCACAGAGCCCCACAGAGCCCGACAGGGCCCGACAGGGCCCGACAGAGCCCGACAGAGCCCGACAGAGCCCGACAGGGCCCGACAGAGCCCGACAGAGCCCGACAGGGCCCAGTAGAGCCCGACAGAGCCCGACAGAGCCCGACAGAGCCCAGTAGAGACCGACAGAGCCCGACAGAGCCCGACAGAGCCCGACAGAGCCCGACAGAGCCCAGTAGAGCCCGACAGGGCCCGACAGAGCCCGACAGGGCCCGACAGGGCCCGACAGGGCCCGACAGAGCCCGACAGGGCCCGACAGGGCCCGACAGAGCCCAGTAGAGCCCGACAGAGCCCGACAGAGCCCGACAGGCCCCGACAGGGCCCAGTAGAGCCCGACAGAGCCCGACAGAGCCCGACAGAGCCCGACAGGGCCCAGTAGAGCCCGACAGAGCCCGACAGAGCCCGACAGAGCCCGACAGAGCCCGACAGAGCCCGACAGAGCCCGACAGGGCCCAGTAGAGCCCGACAGAGCCCGACAGAGCCCGACAGAACCCGACAGAGCCCGACAGAGCCCGACAGAGCCCGACAGGGCCCAGTAGAGCCCGACAGAGCGCGACAGAGCCCGACAGAGCCCGACAGGGCCCGACAGAGCCCGACAGGGCCCGACAGCGCCCGACAGGGCCCAGTAGAGCCCGACAGAGCCCGACAGAGCCGGACAGAGCCCGACAGGGCCCGACAGGGCCCGACAGAGCCCGACAGGGCCCGACAGGGCCCAGTAGACCCCGACAGAGCCGGACAGGGCCCGACAGAGCCCGACAGAGCCCGACAGGGCCCGACAGAGCCCGACAGAGCCCGACAGGGCCCAGTAGAGCCCGACAGAGCCCGACAGAGCCCGAGAGAGCCGGACAGGGCCCGACAGAGCCCGACAGGGCCGGACAGGGCCCGACAGAGCCCGACAGAGCCCGACAGAGCCGGACAGGGCCCGACAGAGCCCGACAGAGCCCGACAGGGCCCGACAGAGCCCGACAGGGCCCGACAGAGCCCGACAGAGCCCGACAGGGCCCGACAGGGCCCGACAGAGCCCGATAGGGCCCGACAGAGCCCGACAGAGCCCAGTAGAGCCCGACAGAGCCCGACAGAGCCCGACAGAGCCCGACAGGGCCCAGTAGAGCCCGACAGAGCCCGACAGAGCCCGACAGAGCCCGACAGAGCCCGACAGGGCCCGACAGGGCCCAGTAGAGCCCGACAGAGCCCGACAGAGCCCGACAGAACCCGTCAGAGCCCGACAGAGCCCGACAGAGCCCGACAGGGCCCGACAGAGCCCGACAGAGCCCGACAGGGCCCGACAGGGCCCTGTAGAGCCCGACAGAGCCCGACAGGGCCCGACAGAGCCCGACAGAGCCCGACAGAGCCCGACAGGGCCCAGTAGAGCCCGACAGAGCCCGACAGGGCCCGACAGAGCCCGACAGAGCCCGACAGAGCCCGACAGGGCCCGACAGAGCCCGACAGAGCCCGACAGGGCCCGACAGAGCCCGACAGAGCCTGACAGAGCCCGACAGGGCCCGACAGAGCCCGACAGAGCCCGACAGGGCCCAGTAGAGCCCGACAGAGCCCGACAGAGCCCGACAGAGCCCAGTAGAGCCCGACAGAGCCCGACAGAGCCCGACAGAGCCCGACAGGGCCCGACAGGGCCCGACAGCGCCCAGTAGAGCCCGACAGAGCCCGACAGAGCCCGACAGAGCCCAGTAGAGCCCAGGAGAGCCCGACAGAGCCCGACAGAGCCCGACAGAGCCCGACAGGGCCCGACAGAGCCCGACAGAGCCCGACAGGGCCCGACCGGGCCCGACAGAGCCGGACAGGGCCCGACAGGGCCCAGTAGAGCCCGACAGAGCCCGACAGAGCCCGACAGAGCCCGACAGGGCCCGACAGGGCCCAGTAGAGCCCGACAGAGCCCGACAGAGCCCAGTAGAGCCCAGTAGAGCCCGACAGAGCCCAACAGAGCCCGACAGAGCCCGACAGGGCCCGACAGGGCCCGACAGGGCCCAGTAGAGCCCGACAGAGCCCGACAGAGCCCAGTAGAGCGCGACAGAGCCCGACAGAGCCCGACAGAGCCCGACAGGGCCCGACAGGGCCCGACAGGGCCCGACAGGGCCCAGTAGAGCCCGACAGAGCCCGACAGAGCCCAGTAGAGCCCAGTAGAGCCCGACAGAGCCCGACAGAGCCCGACAGGGCCCGACAGAGCCCGACAGAGCCCGACAGGGCCCGACAGAGCCCGACAGAGCCCGACAGGGCCCAGTAGAGCCCGACAGAGCCCGACAGAGCCCGACAGAGCCCGACAGGGCCCGACAGAGCCCGACAGGGCCAAGTAGAGCCCGACAGAGCCCGACAGAGCCCGACAGAACCCGTCAGAGCCCGACAGAGCCCGACAGGGCCCAGTAGAGCCCGACAGAGCCCGACAGAGCCCAGTAGAGCCCAGTAGAGCCCGACAGAGCCCGACAGAGCCCGACAGGGCCCGACAGGGCCCAGTAGAGCCCGACAGAGCCCGACAGAGCCCGACAGAGCCCAACAGAGCCCGACAGAGCCCGACAGGGCCCGACAGGGCCCGACAGGGCCCGACAGGGCCCAGTAGAGCCCGACAGAGCCCGACAGGGCCCGACAGGGCCCGACAGGGCCCAGTAGAGCCCGACAGAGCCCGACAGAGCCCGACAGGGCCCGACAGAGCCCAGTAGAGCCCGACAGGGCCCGACAGAGCCCGACAGAGCCCGACAGGGCCCAGTAGAGCCCAGTAGAGCCCTACAGAGCCCAGTAGAGCCCGACAGAGCCCGACAGAGCCCCACAGAGCCCGACAGAGCCCGACAGAGCCCGACAGAGCCCGACAGAGCCCGACAGGGCCCGACAGAGCCCGACAGGGCCCAGTAGAGCCCGACAGAGCCCGACAGAGCCCGACAGAGCCCGACAGGGCCCGACAGAGCCCGACAGAGCCCGACAGAGCCCAGTAGAGCCCGACAGGGCCCGACAGGGCCCGACAGGGCCCGACAGGGCCCGACAGAGCCCAGTAGAGCCCGACAGAGCCCGACAGAGCCCGACAGAGCCCGACAGAGCCCGACAGGGCCCAGTAGAGCCCGACAGAGCCCGACAGAGCCCGACAGAGCCCGACAGGGCCCGACAGGGCCCGACAGAGCCCGACAGCGCCCGACAGGGCCCAGTAGAGCCCGACAGAGCCCGACAGAGCCCGACAGAGCCCGACAGGGCCCGACAGGGCCCAGTAGAGCCCGACAGAGCCCGACAGGGCCCGACAGAGCCCGAAAGAGCCCGACAGAGCCCAGTAGAGCCCGACAGAGCCCGACAGAGCCCGACAGGGCCCGACAGGGCCCGACAGAACCCGACAGAGCCCGACAGAGCCCGACAGGGCCCAGTAGAGCCCGTCAGGGCCCGACAGAGCCCGACAGAGCCCGACAGGGCCCAGTAGAGCCCGACAGAGCCCGACAGAGCCGACAGAACCCGACAGAGCCCGACAGAGCCCAGTAGAGCCCGACAGAGCCCGACAGAGCCCGACAGAGCCCGACAGAGCCCGACAGGGCCCAGTAGAGCCCGACAGAGCCCGACAGAGCCCGACAGAGCCCGACAGAGCCCGACAGAGCCCGACAGGGCCCGACAGAGCCCGACAGAGCCCGACAGGGCCAAGTAGAGCCCGACAGAGCCCGACAGAGCCCGACAGAACCCGTCAGAGCCCGACAGAGCCCGACAGAGCCCGACAGAGCCCAGTAGAGCCCGACAGAGCCCGACAGAGCCCGACAGGGCCCGACAGGGCCCGACAGAGCCCGACAGAGCCCGACAGGGCCCAGTAGAGCCCGACAGAGCCCGACAGAGCCCGACAGAGCCCGACAGAGCCCGACAGGGCCCGACAGAGCCCGACAGAGCCCGACAGGGCCAAGTAGAGCCCGACAGAGCCCGACAGAGCCCGACAGAACCCGTCAGAGCCCGACAGAGGCCGACAGAGCCCGACAGAGCCCGACAGGGCCCGACAGGGCCCAGTAGAGCCCGACAGAGCCCAGTAGAGCCCAGTAGAGCCCGACAGAGCCCGACAGCGCCCGACAGGGCCCGACAGGGCCCGACAGGGCCCAGTAGAGCCCGACAGAGCCCGACAGAGCCCAACAGAGCCCGACAGAGCCCGACAGGGCCCGACAGGGCCCAGTAGAGCCTGACAGAGCCCGACAGAGCCCAGTAGAGCCCAGTAGAGCCCGACAGAGCCCGACAGAGCCCGACAGAGCCCGACAGGGCCCGACAGGGCCCGACAGGGCCCAGTAGAGCCCGACAGAGCCCGACAGGGACCGACAGGGCCCGACAGGGCCCAGTAGAGCCCGACAGAGCCCGACAGAGCCCGACAGGGCCCGACAGAGCCCAGTAGAGCCCGACAGAGCCCGACAGAGCCCGACAGGGCCCAGTAGAGCCCAGTAGAGCCCGACAGAGCCCAGTAGAGCCCGACAGAGCCCGACAGAGCCCCACAGAGCCCGACAGGGCCCGACAGGGCCCGACAGAGCCCGACAGAGCCCGACAGAGCCCGACAGAGCCCGACAGGGCCCGACAGAGCCCGACAGGGCCCGACAGGGCCCAGTATAGCCCGACAGAGCCCGACAGAGCCCGACAGAGCCCGACAGAGCCCGACAGAGCCCAGTAGAGCCCGACAGAGCCCGACAGAGCCGACAGAACCCGACAGAGCCGACAGAACCCGACAGAGCCCGACAGAGCCCAGTAGAGCCCGACAGAGCCCGACAGAGCCCGACAGGGCCCGACAGGGCCCGACAGGGCCCGACAGAGCCCGACAGAGCCCGACAGAGCCCAGTAGAGCCCGACAGAGCCCGACAGAGCCCGACAGAGCCCGACAGAGCCCGACAGGGCCCGACAGAGCCCGACAGAGCCCGACGGGGCCCGACAGAGCCCGACAGAGCCCAGTAGAGCCCGACAGAGCCTGACAGAGCCCGACAGAGCCCGACAGGGCTTGACAGGGCCCGACAGGGCCCAGCAGAGCCCGACAGAGCCCGACAGAGCCCGACAGAGCCCGACAGGGCCCGACAGGGCCCGACAGAGCCCAGTAGAGCCCAGTAGAGCCCGACAGAGCCCGACAGAGCCCGACAGAGCCCGACAGGGCCCGACAGGGCCCAGTAGAGCCCGACAGAGCCCGACAGAGCCCGACAGAGCCCGACAGAGCCCAGTAGAGCGCGACAGAGCCCAACAGAGCCCGACAGAGCCCGACAGGGCCCGACAGAGCCCGACAGAGCCCGACAGGGCCCGACAGAGCCCGACAGAGCCCAGTAGAGCCCGACAGAGCCCGACAGAGCCCAGTAGAGCCCATTAGAGCCCGACAGAGCCCGACAGAGCCCGACAGAGCCCGACAGGGCCCGACAGAGCCCGACAGAGCCCGACAGGGCCCGACAGGGCCGGACAGGGCCCAGTAGAGCCCGACAGAGCCCGACAGAGCCCGACAGAGCCCGACAGGGCCCGACAGAGCCCGACAGAGCCCGACAGAGCCCGACAGGGCCAAGTAGAGCCCGACAGAGCCCGACAGAGCCCGACAGAACCCGTCAGAGCCCGACAGAGCCCGACAGGGCCCGACAGGGCCCAGTAGAGCCCGACAGAGCCCGACAGAGCCCAGTAGAGCCCAGTAGAGCCCGACAGAGCCAGACAGAGCCCGACAGAGCCCGACAGGGCCCGACAGAGCCCGACAGAGCCCGACAGAGCCCAGTAGAGCCCGACAGAGCCCGACAGAGCCCGACAGGGCCCGACAGGGCCCGACAGAGCCCGACAGAGCCCGACAGGGCCCAGTAGAGCCCGACAGAGCCCGACAGAGCCCGACAGAGCCCGACAGAGCCCGACAGGGCCCGACAGAGCCCGACAGAGCCCGACAGGGCCAAGTAGAGCCCGACAGAGCCCGACAGAGCCCGACAGAACCCGTCAGAGCCCGACAGAGGCCGACAGAGCCCGACAGAGCCCGACAGGGCCCGACAGGGCCCAGTAGAGCCCGACAGAGCCCAGTAGAGCCCAGTAGAGCCCGACAGAGCCCGACAGCGCCCGACAGGGCCCGACAGGGCCCGACAGGGCCCAGTAGAGCCCGACAGAGCCCGACAGAGCCCAACAGAGCCCGACAGAGCCCGACAGGGCCCGACAGGGCCCAGTAGAGCCTGACAGAGCCCGACAGAGCCCAGTAGAGCCCAGTAGAGCCCGACAGAGCCCGACAGAGCCCGACAGGGCCCGACAGGGCCCGACAGGGCCCAGTAGAGCCCGACAGAGCCCGACAGGGACCGACAGGGCCCGACAGGGCCCAGTAGAGCCCGACAGAGCCCGACAGAGCCCGACAGGGCCCGACAGAGCCCAGTAGAGCCCGACAGAGCCCGACAGAGCCCGACAGGGCCCAGTAGAGCCCAGTAGAGCCCGACAGAGCCCAGTAGAGCCCGACAGAGCCCGACAGAGCCCCACAGAGCCCGACAGGGCCCGACAGGGCCCGACAGAGCCCGACAGAGCCCGACAGAGCCCGACAGAGCCCGACAGGGCCCGACAGAGCCCGACAGGGCCCGACAGGGCCCAGTATAGCCCGACAGAGCCCGACAGAGCCCGACAGAGCCCGACAGAGCCCGACAGAGCCCAGTAGAGCCCGACAGAGCCCGACAGAGCCGACAGAACCCGACAGAGCCGACAGAACCCGACAGAGCCCGACAGAGCCCAGTAGAGCCCGACAGAGCCCGACAGAGCCCGACAGGGCCCGACAGGGCCCGACAGGGCCCGACAGAGCCCGACAGAGCCCGACAGAGCCCAGTAGAGCCCGACAGAGCCCGACAGAGCCCGACAGAGCCCGACAGAGCCCGACAGGGCCCGACAGAGCCCGACAGAGCCCGACGGGGCCCGACAGAGCCCGACAGAGCCCAGTAGAGCCCGACAGAGCCTGACAGAGCCCGACAGAGCCCGACAGGGCTTGACAGGGCCCGACAGGGCCCAGCAGAGCCCGACAGAGCCCGACAGAGCCCGACAGAGCCCGACAGGGCCCGACAGGGCCCGACAGAGCCCAGTAGAGCCCAGTAGAGCCCGACAGAGCCCGACAGAGCCCGACAGAGCCCGACAGGGCCCGACAGGGCCCAGTAGAGCCCGACAGAGCCCGACAGAGCCCGACAGAGCCCGACAGAGCCCAGTAGAGCGCGACAGAGCCCAACAGAGCCCGACAGAGCCCGACAGGGCCCGACAGAGCCCGACAGAGCCCGACAGGGCCCGACAGAGCCCGACAGAGCCCAGTAGAGCCCGACAGAGCCCGACAGAGCCCAGTAGAGCCCATTAGAGCCCGACAGAGCCCGACAGAGCCCGACAGAGCCCGACAGGGCCCGACAGAGCCCGACAGAGCCCGACAGGGCCCGACAGGGCCGGACAGGGCCCAGTAGAGCCCGACAGAGCCCGACAGAGCCCGACAGAGCCCGACAGGGCCCGACAGAGCCCGACAGAGCCCGACAGAGCCCGACAGGGCCAAGTAGAGCCCGACAGAGCCCGACAGAGCCCGACAGAACCCGTCAGAGCCCGACAGAGCCCGACAGGGCCCGACAGGGCCCAGTAGAGCCCGACAGAGCCCGACAGAGCCCAGTAGAGCCCAGTAGAGCCCGACAGAGCCAGACAGAGCCCGACAGAGCCCGACAGGGCCCGACAGGGCCCGACAGGGCCCAGTAGAGCCCGACAGAGCCCGACAGAGCCCAACAGAGCCCAACAGAGCCCGACAGGGCCCGACAGGGCCCAGTAGAGCCTGACAGAGCCCGACAGAGCCCAGTAGAGCCCAGTAGAGCCCGACAGAGCCCGACAGAGCCCGACAGAGCCCGACAGAGCCCGACAGGGCCCGACAGGGCCCGACAGGGCCCAGTAGAGCCCGACAGAGCCCGACAGGGCCCGACAGGGCCCGACAGGGCCCAGTAGAGCCCGACAGAGCCCGACAGAGCCCAGTAGAGCCCGACAGGGCCCGACAGAGCCCGACAGAGCCCGACAGGGCCCAGTAGAGCCCAGTAGAGCCCGACAGAGCCCAGTAGAGCCCGACAGAGCCCGACAGCGCCCCACAGAGCCCGACAGAGCCCGACAGGTCCCGACAGAGCCCGATAGAGCCCGACAGGGCCCGACAGAGCCCGACAGAGCCCGACAGGGCCCAGTAGAGCCCGACAGAGCCCGACAGAGCCCGACAGAGCCCGACAGGGCCCGACAGAGCCCGACAGAGCCCAGTAGAGCCCGACAGGGCCCGACAGAGCCCGACAGGGCCCGACAGGGCCCGACAGGGCCCGACAGAGCCCGACAGAGCCCGACAGAGCCCGACAGGGCCCAGTAGAGCCCGACAGAGCCCGACAGAGCCCGACAGAACCCGTCAGAGCCCGACAGAGCCCGACAGAGCCCGACAGAGCCCGACAGGGCCCAGTAGAGCCCGACAGAGCCCGACAGAGCCCGACAGGGCCCAGTAGAGCCCAGTAGAGCCCGACAGAGCCCGACAGAACCCGAGAGGGCCCGACAGGGCCCAGTAGAGCCCGACAGAGCCCGACAGAGCCCGACAGGGCCCGACAGAGCCCGACAGAGCCCGACAGAGCCCGACAGAGCCCGACAGGGCCCAGTAGAGCCCGACAGAGCCCGACAGAGCCCGACAGAACCCGTCAGAGCCCGACAGAGCCCGACAGAGCCCGACAGAGCCCGACAGGGCCCAGTAGAGCCCGACAGAGCCCGACAGAGCCCGACAGAGCCCGACAGGGCCCGACAGAGCCCGACAGAGCCCGACAG
>NW_027017060.1:0-25000 GCF_036013445.1 Caloenas nicobarica
TTCCCTTCCCACACCTTCCTTTCACGCAACTTCCATTCACTTCACTTCCCTTCGCTTCGCTTCCCTTCCCTTCCCTTCCCTTCTCTTCCCATCCCTTCCATTCCCTTCCCATCCCTTCCCTTCCCTTCCCTTCCCTTCCCTGCCCTCCCTTCCCTTCCCTTCCCTGCCCTTCCTATCCCGCACCTTCCCTTCCCTTCCCGCACCTTCACTTCCCTCACCTTCCCTTCCCTTCCCTTCCCTTCCCTTCCCTTCCCTTCCTTCCCTTCCCTTCCCTTCCCTTCCCTTCCCTTCCTTCCCTTCCCTTCCCTTCCCTTCCCTTCCCTTCCTTCCCTTCCCTTCCCTTCCCTTCCATTCTCATCTATTCCCTTCCCGTCCCGCCCCTTCCCGCCCATTTCACTTCCCTTCCCTTCCCTTCCCTTCCCGGATCTGCCATTCTTGCACCTTCCCTTCCCTTCCCTTCCCGCACATTCCCTTCTGTTCCCGCACCTTCCCTACCCTTCCATTCCCTTCCCTTCCCGTACCTTCCCTTCTCTTCCCGCACCTTTCATTCCCTTCCCTTCCCTTCCCTTCCCTTCCCTTCCCTTCCCTTCCCTTCCCTTCCCTTCCCTTCCCTTCCCTTCCCTTCCCTTCCCTTCCCTTCCCTTCCCTTCCCTTCCCTTCCTTCCCTTCCCTTCCCTTCCCTTCCCTTCCCTGCCCGCACCTTCCCTTCCCTGCCCGCACCTTCCCTGCCCGCACCTTCCCTGCCCTTCACGCATCTTCCATTCCCTCACCTTTCCTTCCCTTCCGGAACCATGTCCCTTCTATTCCCGCACCTTCCCTTCCCTTCATTCCCTTCCCTTCCCACACCTTCCCTTGCCTTCCCTTCCCTTCCCTTCCCTTCCCTTCCCTTCCCTTCCCTTCCCTTCCCTTCCTTCCCTTCCCGCACCTTCCCTTCCCTTCCCTTCCCTTCCCTTCCCTTCCCTTCCCTTCCCTTCCCTTCCCTTCCCTTCCTTTCCCTTCCCTTCCCTTCCCGGCCCTTCCCTTCCCTTCCCATCCCTTCCCTTCCCTTCCCTTCCCTTCCCTTCCCTTCTCTTCCGTTCCTGCACCTTCACTTCCCTTCCTGCACATTCCTTTCCCTTCCCATACCTTCCTTTCCCGCAACTTGCCTTCCTTTCCCGTCGCTTCCTTCCCTTCCCTTCCCTTCCCTTCCCTTCCCTTCCCTTCCCTTCCCTTCCCTTCCCTTCCCTTCCCTTCCCTTCCCTTCCCTTCCCTTCCCTTCCCTTCCCTTCCCTTCCCTTCCCTTCCCTTCCCTGCCCGCACCTTCCCTTCCCTTCGCGCATCTTCCATTCCCTCACCTTTCCTTCCCTTCCGGCACCATGTCCCTTCTATTCCCGCACCTTCCCTTCCCTTCATTCCCTTCCCTTCCCACACCTTCCCTTGCCTTCCCTTCCCTTCCCTTCCCTTCCCTATCCCTTCGCTTCCCTTCCCTTCCCTTCCCTTCCCTTCCCTTCCCTTCCCTTCCCTTCCTTTCCCTTCCATTCTCTTCCATTCCCTTCCCGTCCCGCCCCTTCCCGCCCATTTCACTTCCCTTCCCTTCCCTTCCTGCATCTTCCATTCCTGCACCTTCCCTTCCCTTCCCTTCCCTCACGTTCCCTTCCGTTCCCGCACCTTGCCTACCCTTCCATTCCCTTCCCTTCCCTTCCCGCACCTTTCCTTCCCGCACCTTCCTTTCCCTTCCCACACCTTCCCTTCCCTTCCCTTCCCTTCCCTTCCGTTCCCTTCCCTGCCCTTCCCAATCCTCACCTTCCCTTCCCTTCCCGCACATTCCCTTCCCTTCCCTTCCCATCCCTTTGCTTCCCTTCCCTTCCCATCCCTTCCCTTCCCTTCCCTTCCCTTCCCTTCCCTTCCCTTCACTTCCCTTCCCTTCCCGCACCTTCCCTTCCCTTCCCTTCCCATCCCTTTGCTTCCCTTCCCTTCCCATCCCTTCCCTTCCCTTCCCTTCCCTTCCCTTCCCTTCCCTTCCCTTCCCTTCCCTTCCCTTCCCTTCCCTTCCCTTCCCTTCCCTTCCCTTCCCTTCCCTTCCCTTCCCTTTCCTTCCCTTCCCTTCCCTTCCTTTCCCTGCCCTGCCCTTCCCTTCCCTGCCCTTCCCATCCCTCACCTTCCCTTCCCTTCCCTTCCCGCAACTTCCCTTCCCTTCCCTTCACTTCCCTTCCCTTCCCTTCCCGCAACTTCCCTTCCCGCAACTTCCCTTCCCGCACCTTCCCGCACCTTCCCTTCCCTCAGATTCCCGCTACTTCCCGCACCTTTCCGCACCTTCCCCTACCTTCCCTTCCCTATCTCCACCTTCCCTTCCCTTCCTGCAACTTCCCTTCTCTTCCCTTCCCTTCCTGCACCTTCACTTCCTTTCCTGCACCTTCACTTCCCGCACCTTCCCTTCCCGCACTTTCCCTTCCCTTCCCACACCTTCCCTTCCCACACCTTCCCTTCCTGCACCTTCCGTTCCCTTCCATTCCCGCACCTTCCCTTCCCTTCCCGCCCGTTCCCTTCGTTTCCCGCACATTCCCTTCCCTTCCCTTCCCTTCCCTTCCCTTCCCTTCCCTTCCCTTCCCTTCCCTTCCCTTCCCTTCCCGCACCTTCCCGCACCTTCCCGCACCTTCCCGCACCTTCCCGCACCTTCCCGCACCTTCCCACACATTCCCTTCCCTTCCCGCACCTTCCCGTCCTGCACCTTCCCTTCCCGCACCTTCCCTTCCCGCAACTTCCCGCACCTTCCCTTCCCGCACCATCCTTCCCTTCCCGCACCTTCCCGTCCTGCATCTTCCCTTCCCTTCCCGCAACTTCCCTTCCCTTCCCGCACCTTCCCTTCCCTTCCCTTTCGCATCTTCCCTTCCAGCCCATTGCCTTCACTACCCTTCCCGTACATTCCCTTCCCTTACCACACCTTCCCTTCCCTTGCCTTCCCGCACCTTCCCTTCCCTTCCCTTCCGGCACCTTCCCATTCCTTCCCTTCCCGCACCTTCCCTTCCTGCACCTTCCCTTCCCTAGCCTTCCCTTCCCGTGGATTCCGGCACCTTCCTTTCCCGCACATTCCCTTCCCACCCCTTCCCTTTCCTTCCCATCCCTTTCCTTCCCTTCCCTTCCCTTCCCTTCCCTTCCCTTCCCTTCCCATCTCTTCCCTTCCCTTCCCGCACAGTCCCGCACCTTTCCTTTCCTTCCCACACATTCCCGCACCTTCCCTTCCCTTCCTGCACCTTCCCTTCGCTTCCCTTCCCTTCCTGCACCTTCTCTTCATTTCCTGCACCTTCCCTTCCCTTCCTTCCCACACCTTCATTTCCCATCCCTTCCCTTCCTTTCCCTTCCCTTCCCTTCCCTTCCCTTCCCTTCCCTTCCCTTCCCTTCCCTTCCCTTCCCTTCCCTTCCCTTCCCTTCCCTTCCATTCCGTCCCATGCCTGCCCTTCCTATCCCGCACCTTCCCTCCCCTCCCTTTCCGCACCTTCCCTTCCCGCACGTTCCCTTCCCTTCCCGCACCTTCCCTTCCCGTACCTTCCCTTCCCGCACCTTCCCTTCCCGCAGTTTCCCTTCCCTTCCCTTCCCGCACCTTCCCTTCCCTTCCTTTCCCTTCCCTGCTCTTCCCATCCCACACCTTCCCTTCCCTTCCCGCACATTCCCTTCCCTTCCCTTCCCTTCCCTTCCCTTCCCGCACCTTCCCGCACCTTCCCGCACCTTCCCTTACCGCAGATTCCCGCTACTTCCCGCACCTTTCCGCACCTTCCCCTACCTTCCCTTCCCTATCTGCACCTTCCCTTCCTGCAACTTCCCTTCTCTTCCCTTCCCTTCCTGCACCTTCACTTCCTTTCCTGCACCTTCACTTCCCGCACCTTCCCTTCCCTTCCCTTCCCTTCCCTTCCCTTCCCTTCCCTTCCCTTCCCTTCCCTTCCCTTCCCTTCCCTTCCCTTCCCTTCCCTTCCCTTCCCTTCCCTTCCCTTCCTTTCCCTTCCCTTCCCTTCCCGGCCCTTCCCTTCCCTACCCATCCCTT
Source organism: Caloenas nicobarica (assembly GCF_036013445.1). Classification (NCBI taxonomy): domain Eukaryota; kingdom Metazoa; phylum Chordata; class Aves; order Columbiformes; family Columbidae; genus Caloenas; species Caloenas nicobarica. The sequence continues at coordinate 4,016 of NW_027017060.1, forward strand.
CCCTTCCCTTCCCTTCCCTTCCCTTCTCTTCCCTTCCTACACCTTCACTTCCCTTCCTGCACATTCCTTTCCCTTCCCATACCTTCCTTTCCCGCAACTTGCCTTCCTTTCCCGTCGCTTCCCTTCCCTTCCCTTCCCTTCCCTTCCCTTCCCTTCCCTTCCCTTCCCTTCCCTTCCCTGCCCGCACCTTCCCTTCCCTTCGCGCATCTTCCATTCCCTCACCTTTCCTTCCCTTCCGGCACCATGTCCCTTCTATTCCCGCACCTTCCCTTCCCTTCATTCCCTTCCCTTCCCACACCTTCCCTTGCCTTCCCTTCCCTTCCCTTCCCTTCCCTATCCCTTCCCTTCCCTTCCCTTCCCTTCCCTTCCCTTCCCTTCCCTTCCCTTCCTTTCCCTTCCATTCTCTTCCATTCCCTTCCCGTCCCGCCCCTTCCCGCCCATTTCACTTCACTTCCCTTCCCTTCCTGCATCTTCCATTCCTGCACCTTCCCTTCCCTTCCCTTCCCGCACGTTCCCTTCCGTTCCCGCACCTTCCCTACCCTTCCATTCCCTTCCCTTCCCTTCCCGCACCTTTCCTTCCCGCACATTCCTTTCCCTTCCCACACCTTCCCTTCCCTTCCCTTCCCTTCCCTTCCCTTCCGTTCCCTTCCCTGCCCTTCCCATCCCTCACCTTCCCTTCCCTTCCCGCACATTCCCTTCCCTTCCCTTCCCATCCCTTTGCTTCCCTTCCCTTCCCATCCCTTCCCTTCCCTTCCCTTCCCTTCCCTTCCCTTCCCTTCCCTTCCCTTCCCTTCCCTTCCCTTCCCGCACCTTCCCTTCCCTTCCCATCCCTTTGCTTCCCTTCCCTTCCCATCCCTTCCCTTCCCTTCCCTTCCCTTCCCTTCCCTTCCCTTCCCTTCCCTTCCCTTCCCTTCCCTTCCCTTCCCTTCCCTTCCCTTCCCTTCCCTTTCCTTCCCTTCCCTTCCCTTCCCTTCCCTTCCCTTCCCTGCCCTGCCCTTCCCTTCCCTGCCCTTCCCATCCCTCACCTTCCCTTCCCTTCCCTTCCCGCAACTTCCCTTCCCTTCCCTTCACTTCCCTTCCCTTCCCTTCCCGCAACTTCCCTTCCCGCACCTTCCCGCACCTTCCCTTCCCTCAGATTCCCGCTATTTCCCGCACCTTTCCGCACCTTCCCCTACCTTCCCTTCCCTATCTCCACCTTCCCTTCCCTTCCTGCAACTTCCCTTCTCTTCCCTTCCCTTCCTGCACCTTCACTTCCTTTCCTGCACCTTCACTTCCCGCACCTTCCCTTCCCGCACTTTCCCTTCCCTTCCCACACCTTCCCTTCCCACACCTTCCCTTCCTGCACCTTCCGTTCCCTTCCATTCCCGCACCTTCCCTTCCCTTCCCGCCCGTTCCCTTCGTTTCCCGCACATTCCCTTCACTTCCCTTCCCGCACCTTCCCTTCCCTTCCCTTCCCTTCCCTTCCCTTCCCTTCCCTTCCCTTCCCGCACCTTCCCGCACCTTCCCGCACCTTCCCGCACCTTCCCGCACCTTCCCGCACCTTCCCGCACATTCCCTTCCCTTCCCGCACCTTCCCGTCCTGCACCTTCCCTTCCCGCACCTTCCCTTCCCGCAACTTCCCGCACCTTCCCTTCCCGCACCATCCTTCCCTTCCCGCACCTTCCCGTCCTGCATCTTCCCTTCCCTTCCCGCAACTTCCCTTCCCTTCCCGCACCTTCCCTTCCCTTCCCTTTCGCATCTTCCCTTCCAGCCCATTGCCTTCACTACCCTTCCCGTACATTCCCTTCCCTTACCACACCTTCCCTTCCCTTGCCTTCCCGCACCTTCCCTTCCCTTCCCTTCCGGCACCTTCCCATTCCTTCCCTTCCCGCACCTTCCCTTCCTGCACCTTCCCTTCCCTAGCCTTCCCTTCCCGTGGCTTCCGGCACCTTCCTTTCCCGCACATTCCCTTCCCACCCCTTCCCTTTCCTTCCCATCCCTTTCCTTCCCTTCCCTTCCCTTCCCTTCCCTTCCCTTCCCTTCCCTTCCCTTCCCTTCCCTTCCCTTCCCTTCCCTTCCCTTTCCATCTCTTCCCTTCCCTTCCCGCACAGTCCCGCACCTTTCCTTTCCTTCCCACACAATCCCGCACCTTCCCTTCCCTTCCTGCACCTTCCCTTCGCTTCCCTTCCCTTCCTGCACCTTCTCTTCATTTCCTGCACCTTCCCTTCCCTTCCTTCCCACACCTTCATTTCCCATCCCTTCCCTTCCTTTCCCTTCCCTTCCCTTCCCTTCCCTTCCCTTCCCTTCCCTTCCCTTCCCTTCCCTTCCCTTCCCTTCCCTTCCCTTCCCTTCCCTTCCATTCCCTCCCATGCCTGCCCTTCCTATCCCGCACCTTCCCTCCCCTCCCTTTCCGCACCTTCCCTTCCCGCACGTTCCCTTCCCTTCCCGCACCTTCCCTTCCCGTACCTTCCCTTCCCTTCCTTTCCCTTCCCTGCTCTTCCCATCCCTCACCTTCCCTTCCCTTCCCGCAGTTTCCCTTCCCTTCCCTTCCCGCACCTTCCCTTCCCTTCCTTTCCCTTCCCTGCTCTTCCCATCCCTCACCTTCCCTTCCCTTCCCGCACATTCCCTTCCCTTCCCTTCCCTTCCCTTCCCTTCCCTTCCCGCAACTTCCCTTCCCTTCCCTTCCCGCACCTTCCCGCACCTTCCCGCACCTTCCCTTACCGCAGATTCCCGCTACTTCCCGCACCTTTCCGCACCTTCCCCTACCTTCCCTTCCCTATCTGCACCTTCCCTTCCTGCAACTTCCCTTCTCTTCCCTTCCCTTCCTGCACCTTCACTTCCTTTCCTGCACCTTCACTTCCCGCACCTTCCCTTCCCGCACGTTCCCTTCCCTTCCCGCACCTTCCATTCCCGCACCTTCCCTTCCCGCAGATTCCCTTCCCTTCCCTACCCGCACCTTCCGTTCCCTTCCCTTCCCTTCGCTTCCCTTCCCTTCCCTTCCCTTCCCTTCCCTTCCCTTCCCTTCCCTGACCTTCCCATCCCGCACATTCCCTTCCCTTCCCGCACCTTCAATTCCAGCAACTTCCCTTCCCTTCCTTTCCCTTCCCTTCCCTTCCCTTCCCTTCCCGCAACTTCCCTTCCCTTCCCTTCCCGCACCTTCCCGCACCTTCCCGCACCTTCCCTTCCCGCAGATTCCCGCTACTTCCCGCACCTTTCCGCACCTTCCCCTACCTTCCCTTCCCTATCTGCACCTTCCCTTCCCTTCCTGCAACTTCCCTTCTCTTCCCTTCCCTTCCTGCACCTTCACTTCCTTTCCTGCACCTTCACTTCCCGCACCTTCCCTTCCCGCACGTTCCCTTCCCTTCCCGCACCTTCCCTTCCTGCAGTTTCCCTTCCCTTCCCTTCCCGCACCTTCCGTTCCCTTCCCTTCCCTTCCATGCCCTTCCCATCCCGCACATTCCCTTCTCTTCCCGCACCTTCAATTCCAGCAACTTCCCTTAACTTCCTTTCCCTTCCCTTCCCTTCCCTTCCCTTCCCTTCCCTTCCCTTCCCGCAACTTCCCTTCCCTTCCCTTCCCTTCCCTTCCCTTCCCGCACCTTCCCTTCCCGCACGTTCCCTTCCCTTCCCGCACCTTCCATTCCCGCACCTTCCCTTCCCGCAGATTCCCTTCCCTTCCCTTCCCTTCCCTTCCCTTCCCTTCCCTTCCCTTCCTTTCCCTTCCATTCTCTTCCATTCCCTTCCCGTCCCGCCCCTTCCCGCCCATTTCACTTCCCTTCCCTTCCCTTCCTGCATCTTCCATTCCTGCACCTTCCCTTCCCTTCCCTTCCCGCACGTTCCATTCCGTTCCCGCACCTTCCCTACCCTTCCATTCCCTTCCCTTCCCTTCCCGCACCTTTCCTTCCCGCACCTTCCTTTCCCTTCCCACACCTTCCCTTCCCTTCCCTTCCCTTCCCTTCCCTTCCCTTCCCTTCCGTTCCCTTCCCTGCCCTTCCCATCCCTCACCTTCCCTTCCCTTCCCGCACCTTCCCTTCCCTTCACTTCCCATCCCTTTGCTTCCCTTCCCTTCCCATCCCTTCCCTTCCCTTCCCTTCCCTTCCCTTCCCTTCCCTTCCCTTCCCTTCCCTTCCCTTCCCTTCCCTTCCCTTCCCTTCCCTTCCCTTCCCTTCCCTTCCCTTCCCTTCCCTTCCCTGCCCTGCCCTTCCCTTCCCTGCCCTTCCCATCCCTCACCTTCCCTTCCCTTCCCTTCCCGCAACTTCCCTTCCCTTCCCTTCACTTCCCTTCCCTTCCCGCAACTTCCCTTCCCGCAACGTCCCTTCCCGCACCTTCCCGCACCTTCCCTTCCCTCAGATTCCCGCTACTTCCCGCACCTTTCCGCACCTTCCTCTACCTTCCCTTCCCTATCTCCACCTTCCCTTCCCTTCCTGCAACTTCCCTTCTCTTCCCTTCCCTTCCTGCACCTTCACTTCCTTTCCTGCACCTTCACTTCCCGCACCTTCCCTTCCCGCATTTTCCCTTCCCTTCCCACACCTTCCCTTCCCACACCTTCCCTTCCTGCACCTTCCGTTCCCTTCCATTCCCGCACCTTCCCTTCCCTTCCCGCCCGTTCCCTTCGTTTCCCGCACATTCCCTTCTCTTCCCTTCCCGCACCTTCCTTTCCCGCACCTTCCCTTCCCTTCCCTTCCCTTCCCTTCCCTTCCCTTCCCTTCCCTTCCCTTCCCTTCCCTTCCCTTCCCTTCCCGCACCTTCCCGCACCTTCCCGCACCTTCCCGCACCTTCCCGCACCTTCCCGCACATTCCCTTCCCTTCCCGCACCTTCCCGTCCTGCACCTTCCCTTCCCGCACCGTCCCTTTCCGCAACTTCCCGCACCTTCCCTTCCCGCACCATCCTTCCCTTCCCGCACCTTCCCGTCCTGCATCTTCCCTTCCCTTCCCGCAACTTCCCTTCCCTTCCCGCACCTTCCCTTCCCTTCCCTTTCGCATCTTCCCTTCCAGCCCATTGCCTTCACTACCCTTCCCGTACATTCCCTTCCCTTACCACACCTTCCCTTCCCTTGCCTTCCCGCACCTTCCCTTCCCTTCCCTTCCGGCACCTTCCCATTCCTTCCCTTCCCGCACCTTCCCTTCCTGCACCTTCCCTTCCCTAGCCTTCCCTTCCCGTGGCTTCCGGCACCTTCCTTTCCGCACATTCCCTTCCCACCCCTTCCCTTTCCTTCCCATCCCTTTCCTTCCCTTCCCTTCACTTCCCTTCCCTTCCCTTCCCTTCCCTTCCCTTCCCTTCCCTTCCCTTCCCTTCCCTTCCCTTCCCTTCCCTTCCCTTCCCTTCCCTTCCCTTCCTTTCCCTTCCCTTCCCTTCCCTTCCCTTCCCTTCCCTTCCCTTCCCTTCCCTTCCCTTCCCTTCCCTTCCCTTCCCTTCCCTTCCCTTCCCTTCCCTTCCCTTGCTTCCCTGCCCTCCATTCCCTTCCCTTCCCTGCCCTTCCTATCCCTCACCTTCCCTTCCCTTCTCGCACCTTCACTTCCTGCACCTTCCCTTCCCGCACGTTCCCTTCCCTTGCGCACCTTCCCTTCCCGCACCTTCCCTTCCCTTCCCTTCCCTTCCCTTCCCTTCCCTTCCCTTCCCTTCCCTTCCCTTCCCTTCCCTTCCCTTCCCTTCCTTTCCCTTCCCTTCCCTTCCCTTCCCTTCCCTTCCCTTCCCTTCCCTTCCCTTCCCTTCCCTTCCCTTCCCGCACCTTCCCTTCCCGCACCTTCCCTTCCCCCACCTTCCCTTCCCACACCTTCCCTTCCCGCATCTTCCCTTCCCGCACCTTCCCTTACCTTCCCGCACCTTCCATTCCCTTCCCTTCCCTTCCCTTCCCTTCCCTTCCCTTCCCTTCCCTTCCCTTCCCTTCCCTACAATTCCCAAAACTTCCCTTCCCTTCCCGCACCTTACCTCACGTTCCCTTCCCTTCCCTTCCCTGCCCGCACCTTCCCATCCCCTCCCTTCCCTTCCCTTCCCTTCCCGCACCTTCCCTTCCCGCACCTTCCCTTCCCTTCCCTTCTTGCACATTCCCTTCCCTTCCCTTCCCGCACCTTCCCTTCCCGCACTTTCCCTTCCCTTCCCGCACTTTCCCTTCCCTTCCCGCACCTACCCTTCCCTTCCCTTCCCTTCCCTTCCCTTCCCTTCCCTTCCCTTCCCTTCCCTTCCCTTCCCTTCCCGCACCTTCCCGCACGTTCCCGCACCTTCCCTTCCCTTCCCGCACCTTCCCTTCCCTTCCCGCACCTTCCCTTCCCGCACCTTCCCTTCAATTACGTCATCTTCCCTGCCCTTCCCTTCCCTTCCTTTCCCTTCCCGCAACTTCCTGCACATTCCCGCACCTTCTATTCCCTTCCTGCACCTTCCCTTCCCTTCCCTTCCCTTCCTGCACCTTCCCTTCCCTTCCCTTCCCACACCTTCCTTTCACGCAACTTCCATTCACTTCACTTCCCTTCGCTTCGCTTCCCTTCCCTTCCCTTCCCTTCTCTTCCCATCCCTTCCATTCCCTTCCCATCCCTTCCCTTCCCTTCCCTTCCCTTCCCTGCCCTCCCTTCCCTTCCCTTCCCTGCCCTTCCTATCCCGCACCTTCCCTTCCCTTCCCGCACCTTCACTTCCCTCACCTTCCCTTCCCTTCCCTTCCCTTCCCTTCCCTTCCCTTCCCTTCCCTTCCCTTCCCTTCCCTTCCCTTCCCTTCCCTTCCCTTCCCTTCCCTTCCCTTCCCTTCCCTTCCCTTCCCTTCCTTCCCTTCCCTTCCCTTCCCTTCCATTCTCATCTATTCCCTTCCCGTCCCGCCCCTTCCCGCCCATTTCACTTCCCTTCCCTTCCCTTCCCTTCCCGGATCTGCCATTCTTGCACCTTCCCTTCCCTTCCCTTCCCGCACATTCCCTTCTGTTCCCGCACCTTCCCTACCCTTCCATTCCCTTCCCTTCCCGTACCTTCCCTTCTCTTCCCGCACCTTTCATTCCCTTCCCTTCCCTTCCCTTCCCTTCCCTTCCCTTCCCTTCCCTTCCCTTCCCTTCCCTTCCCTTCCCTTCCCTTCCCTTCCCTTCCCTTCCCTTCCCTGCCGCGCACCTTCCCTTCCCTGCCCGCACCTTCCCTGCCCGCACCTTCCCTGCCCTTCACGCATCTTCCATTCCCTCACCTTTCCTTCCCTTCCGGAACCATGTCCCTTCTATTCCCGCACCTTCCCTTCCCTTCATTCCCTTCCCTTCCCACACCTTCCCTTGCCTTCCCTTCCCTTCCCTTCCCTTCCCTTCCCTTCCCTTCCCGCACCTTCCCTTCCCTTCCCTTCCCTTCCCTTCCCTTCCCTTCCCTTCCCTTCCCTTCCCTTCCCTTCCCTTCCCTTCCCTTCCCTTCCTTTCCCTTCCCTTCCCTTCCCGGCCCTTCCCTTCCCTTCCCATCCCTTCCCTTCCCTTCCCTTCCCTTCCCTTCTCTTCCGTTCCTGCACCTTCACTTCCCTTCCTGCACATTCCTTTCCCTTCCCATACCTTCCTTTCCCGCAACTTGCCTTCCTTTCCCGTCGCTTCCCTTCCCTTCCCTTCCCTTCCCTTCCCTTCCCTTCCCTTCCCTTCCCTTCCCTTCCCTTCCCTTCCCTTCCCTTCCCTTCCCTTCCCTTCCCTTCCCTTCCCTTCCCTTCCCTTCCCTTCCCTGCCCGCACCTTCCCTTCCCTTCGCGCATCTTCCATTCCCTCACCTTTCCTTCCCTTCCGGCACCATGTCCCTTCTATTCCCGCACCTTCCCTTCCCTTCATTCCCTTCCCTTCCCACACCATCCCTTGCCTTCCCTTCCCTTCCCTTCCCTTCCCTATCCCTTCCCTTCCCTTCCCTTCCCTTCCCTTCCCTTCCCTTCCCTTCCTTTCCCTTCCATTCTCTTCCATTCCCTTCCCGTCCCGCCCCTTCCCGCCCATTTCACTTCCCTTCCCTTCCCTTCCTGCATCTTCCATTCCTGCACCTTCCCTTCCCTTCCCTTCCCTCACGTTCCCTTCCGTTCCCGCACCTTGCCTACCCTTCCATTCCCTTCCCTTCCCTTCCCGCACCTTTCCTTCCCGCACCTTCCTTTCCCTTCCCACACCTTCCCTTCCCTTCCCTTCCCTTCCCTTCCCTTCCGTTCCCTTCCCTGCCCTTCCCATCCCTCACCTTCCCTTCCCTTCCCGCACATTCCCTTCCCTTCCCTTCCCATCCCTTTGCTTCCCTTCCCTTCCCATCCCTTCCCTTCCCTTCCCTTCCCTTCCCTTCCCTTCCCTTCCCTTCCCTTCCCTTCCCTTCCCTTCCCTTCCTGCACCTTCCCTTCCCTTCCCTTCCCATCCCTTTGCTTCCCTTCCCTTCCCATCCCTTCCCTTCCCTTCCCTTCCCTTCCCTTCCCTTCCCTTCCCTTCCCTTCCCTTCCCTTCCCGTCCCTTCCCTTCCCTTTCCTTCCCTTCCCTTCCCTTCCCTTCCCTTCCCTGCCCTGCCCTTCCCTTCCCTGCCCTTCCCATCCCTCACCTTCCCTTCCCTTCCCTTCCCGCAACTTCCCTTCCCTTCCCTTCACTTCCCTTCCCTTCCCTTCCCGCAACTTCCCTTCCCGCAACTTCCCTTCCCGCACCTTCCCGCACCTTCCCTTCCCTCAGATTCCCGCTACTTCCCGCACCTTTCCGCACCTTCCCCTACCTTCCCTTCCCTATCTCCACCTTCCCTTCCCTTCCTGCAACTTCCCTTCTCTTCCCTTCCCTTCCTGCACCTTCACTTCCCGCACCTTCCCTTCCCGCACTTTCCCTTCCCTTCCCACACCTTCCCTTCCCACACCTTCCCTTCCTGCACCTTCCGTTCCCTTCCATTCCCGCACCTTCCCTTCCCTTCCCGCCCGTTCCCTTCGTTTCCCGCACATTCCCTTCACTTCCCTTCCCGCACCTTCCCTTCCCTTCCCTTCCCTTCCCTTCCCTTCCCTTCCCTTCCCTTCCCTTCCCGCACCTTCCCGCACCTTCCCGCACCTTCCCGCACCTTCCCGCACCTTCCCGCACCTTCCCGCACATTCCCTTCCCTTCCCGCACCTTCCCGTCCTGCACCTTCCCTTCCCGCACCTTCCCTTCCCGCAACTTCCCGCACCTTCCCTTCCCGCACCATCCTTCCCTTCCCGCACCTTCCCGTCCTGCATCTTCCCTTCCCTTCCCGCAACTTCCCTTCCCTTCCCGCACCTTCCCTTCCCTTCCCTTTCGCATCTTCCCTTCCAGCCCATTGCCTTCACTACCCTTCCCGTACATTCCCTTCCCTTACCACACCTTCCCTTCCCTTGCCTTCCCGCACCTTCCCTTCCCTTCCCTTCCGGCACCTTCCCATTCCTTCCCTTCCCGCACCTTCCCTTCCTGCACCTTCCCTTCCCTAGCCTTCCCTTCCCGTGGCTTCCGGCACCTTCCTTTCCCGCACATTCCCTTCCCACCCCTTCCCTTTCCTTCCCATCCCTTTCCTTCCCTTCCCTTCCCTTCCCTTCCCTTCCCTTCCCTTCCCTTCCCTTCCCATCTCTTCCCTTCCCTTCCCGCACAGTCCCGCACCTTTCCTTTCCTTCCCACACATTCCCGCACCTTCCCTTCCCTTCCTGCACCTTCCCTTCGCTTCCCTTCCCTTCCTGCACCTTCTCTTCATTTCCTGCACCTTCCCTTCCCTTCCTTCCCACACCTTCATTTCCCATCCCTTCCCTTCCTTTCCCTTCCCTTCCCTTCCCTTCCCTTCCCTTCCCTTCCCTTCCCTTCCCTTCCCTTCCCTTCCCTTCCCTTCCCTTCCCTTCCCTTCCCTTCCCTTCCCTTCCCTTCCCTTCCCTTCCCTTCCCTTCCCTTCCATTCCCTCCCATGCCTGCCCTTCCTATCCCGCACCTTCCCTCCCCTCCCTTTCCGCACCTTCCCTTCCCGCACGTTCCCTTCCCTTCCCGCACCTTCCCTTCCCGTACCTTCCCTTCCCGCACCTTCCCTTCCCGCAGTTTCCCTTCCCTTCCCTTCCCGCACCTTCCCTTCCCTTCCTTTCCCTTCCCTGCTCTTCCCATCCCTCACCTTCCCTTCCCTTCCCGCACATTCCCTTCCCTTCCCTTCCCTTCCCTTCCCTTCCCGCAACTTCCCTTCCCTTCCCTTCCCGCACCTTCCCGCACCTTCCCGCACCTTCCCTTACCCCAGATTCCCGCTACTTCCCGCACCTTTCCGCACCTTCCCCTACCTTCCCTTCCCTATCTGCACCTTCCCTTCCTGCAACTTCCCTTCTCTTCCCTTCCCTTCCTGCACCTTCACTTCCTTTCCTGCACCTTCACTTCCCGCACCTTCCCTTCCCGCACGTTCCCTTCCCTTCCCGCACCTTCCATTCCCGCACCTTCCCTTCCCGCAGATTCCCTTCCCTTCCCTTCCCGCACCTTCCGTTCCCTTCCCTTCCCTTCCCTTCTCTTCCCTTCCCTTCCCTTCCCTTCCCTTCCCTTCCCTTCCCTTCCCTGACCTTCCCATCCCGCACATTCCCTTCCCTTCCCGCACCTTCAATTCCAGCAACTTCCCTTCCCTTCCTTTCCCTTCCCTTCCCTTCCCTTCCCGCAACTTCCCTTCCCTTCCCTTCCCGCACCTTCCCGCACCTTCCCGCACCTTCCCTTCTTGCAGATTCCCGCTACTTCCCGCACCTTTCCGGACCTTCCCCTACCTTCCCTTCCCTATCTGCACCTTCCCTTCCCTTCCTGCAACTTCCCTTCTCTTCCCTTCCCTTCCTGCACCTTCACTTCCTTTCCTGCACCTTCACTTCCCGCACCTTCCCTTCCCGCACGTTCCCTTCCCTTCCCGCACCTTCCCTTCCTGCAGTTTCCCTTCCCTTCCCTTCCCGCACCTTCCGTTCCCTTCCCTTCCCTTCCATGCCCTTCCCATCCCGCACATTCCCTTCTCTTCCCGCACCTTCAATTCCAGCAACTTCCCTTAACTTCCTTTCCCTTCCCTTCCCTTCCCTTCCCTTCCCGCAACTTCCCTTCCCTTCCCTTCCCTTCCCTTCCCGCACCTTCCCTTCCCGCAGATTCCCGCTACTTCCCGCACCTTTCCGCACCTTCCCCTACCTTCCCTTCCCTATCTGCACCTTCCCTTCCCTTCCTGCAACTTCCCTTCTCTTCCCTTCCCTTCCTGCACCTTCACTTCCTTTCCTGCACCTTCACTTCCCGCACCTTCCCTTCCCGCACGTTCCCTTCCCTTCCCACACCTTCCCTTCCCGCACCTTCCCTTCCTGCACCTTCCGTTCCCTTCCATTCCGGCACCTTCCCTTCCCTTCCCGCCCGTTCCCTTTGTTTCCCGCACATTCCCTTCACTTCCCTTCCCGCACCTTCCCTTTCTGCACCTTACCTTCCCGCACCTTCCCTTCCCGCACCTTCCCTTCCCTTCCCGCACCTTCCCGCATCTTCCCGCACCTTCCCGCACCTTCCCGCACCTTCCCGCACCTTCCCGCACATTCCCTTCCCTTCCCGCACCTTCCCTTCCCGCACCTTCCCTTCCCGCACCTTCCCTTCCCGCAACTTCCCGCACCTTCCCTTCCCGCACCATCCCTTCCCTTCCCGCACCTTCCCGTCCTGCACCTTCCCTTCCCTTCCCGCAACTTCCCTTCCCTTCCCGCACCTTCCCTTCCCTTCCCTTCCGCATCTTCCCTTCCAGCCCATTGCCTTCACTACCCTTCCCGTACATTCCCTTCCCTTACCACACGTTCCCTTCCCTTGCATTCCCGCACCTTCCCTTCCCTTCACTTCCTGCACCTTCCCTTTCCTTCCCTTCCCGCACCTTCCCTTCCTGCACCTTCCCTTCCCTAGCCTTCCCTTCCCGTGGCTTCCCGCACCTTCCTTTCCCGCACATTCCCTTCCCTCCCCTTCCCTTTCCTTCCCATCCCTTTCCTTCCCTTCCCTTCCCTTTCCTTCCCTTCCCTTCCCTTCCTTTCCCTTCCCTTCCCTTCCCTTCCCTTCCCTTCCCTTCCCTTCCCTTCCCTTCCCTTCCCTTCCCTTGCCTTCCCTTCCCTTCCCTGCCCTCCATTCCCTTCCCTTCCCTGCCCTTCCTATCCCTCACCTTCCCTTCCCATCTCGCACCTTCACTTCCCTCACCTTCCCTTCCCGCACGTTCCCTTCCCTTGCCGCACCTTCCCTTCCCGCACCTTCCCTATCCTAAGCTTCCCTTCCCTTCCCTGCCCGCACCTTCCCTTCCCGCACCTTCCCTATCCTAAGCTTCCCTTCCCTTCCCTGCCCGCACCTTCCCTTCCCGCACCTTCCTTTCCCTTTCATTCCTGCAACTTCCCTTCCCTTCCCGCCCATTCCCTTCCTTTCCCGCACATTCCCTTCTCTTCCCGCACCTTCACTTCCAGCATCTTCCCTTCCTTTCCCTTCCCTTCCCTTCCCTTCCCTTCCCGCACCTTCCCTTCCCTTCCCTTCCCGCACCTTCCCTTCCCGCACCTTCCCTTCCCGCACCTTCCCGCACCTTCCCTTCCCGCACCTTCCTTTCCCTTCCCGCACCTTCTCTTCCCTTCCCTTACCTTCCCTTCACGCACCTTCCCTTCCCGCACCTTCCCTTCGCTTCCCTTCCATTCCTGCACATTCCCTTCCTTTCCTGCACCTTCCCTTCCCTTCCTTCCCATAACTTCCTTTCCCTTCCCATCCCTTCCTTTCCCTTCCCTTACCTTCCCTTCCCTTCTCTTCCCTTCCTGCACCTTCACTTCCCTTCATGCACATTCTCTTCCCTTCCCGCACCTTCCCTTCCCGCAACTTCCCTTCCTTTCTCTTCGTTTCCCTTCCCTTCCCTTCCCTTCCCTTCTTTTCCCTTCCCTTCCCTTCCCTTCCCTTCCCTTCCCTTCCCTTCCCTTCCATTCCCGTACCTTCCCTTCCCTTCCCTTCCCTTCCCTTCCATTCCCTTCCCTTCCCTTCCCTTCCCTTCCCTTCCCTTCCGTTCCCTTCCCTTCCCTTCCCTTCCCTTCCCTGCCCGCACCTTCCCTTCATTTCACGCATCTTCCATTCCCGCACCTTTCCTTCCCTTCCCGCACCATGTCCCTTCTATTCCCGCACCTTCCCTTCCCTTCATTCCCTTCCCTTCCCACACCTTCCCTTCCCTTCCCTTCCCTTCCCGCAACTTCCCTTCCCTTCCCTTCCATTCCCTTCCCTTCCCTTCCCTTCCCTTCCCTTCCATTCTCTTCCATTCCCTTCCCGTACCGCCCCTTCCCGCCCATTTCACTTCCCTTCCATTCCCTTCCCGTATCTTACATTCCTGCAGCTTCCCTTCCCTTCCCTTCCCGCACATTCCCTTCCTTTCCCGCACCTTCCCTACCCTTCCATTCCCACCCCTTCCCGTACCTTCCCTTCCCTTCCCGCACCTTTCCTTCCCTTCCCTTCCCTTCCCTTCCCTTCCCTTCCCTTCCCTTCCCTTCCCTTCCCTTCCCTTCCCTTCCCTTCCCTTCCATTCTCTTCCATTCCCTTCCCGTCCCGCCCCTTCCTGCCCATTTCACTTCCCTTCCCTTCCCGCATCTTCCATTGCCGCACCTTCCCTTCCCTTCCCGCACCTTCCCTTCCCTTCCATTCCCTCACCTTCCCTTAAGTTCCATTCCCTCACCTTCCCTTCCCTTCCCGCCCATTCCCTTCCTTTCCCGCACATTCCCTTCACTTCCCTTCCCGCACCTTCCCTTCCTGCACCTTACCTTCCCGCACCTTCCCTTCCCGCACCTTCCCTTTCCGCACCTTCCCTTCCCTTCCCTTCCCGCACCTTCCCTTCACTTCCCTTCCCTTCCCTTCCCTTCCCTTCTTTTAACTTCCCTTCCCTTCCCGCACATTCCCGCACCTTCTCTTTCCTTCCCGCACATTCCCACACCTTCCCTTCCCTTCCTGCACCTTCCCTTCGCTTCCCTTCCCTTCCTGCACCTTCTCTTCCTTTCCTGCACCTTCCCTTCCCTTCCTTCCCACACCTTCATTTCCCTTCCCTTCCCTTCCTTTCCCTTCCTTTCCCTTCCCTTCCCTTCCCTTCCCTTCCCTTCCCTTCCCTTCCCTTCCCTTCCCTTCCCTTCCCTTCCCTTCCCTTCCCTTCCCTTCCCTTCCCTTCCGTGCCCTTCCTATCCCGCACCTTCCCTTCCCTTCCCTTTCCGCACCTTCACTTCCCGCACTTTCCCTTCCCTTCCCTTCCCTTCCCTTCCCTTCCCTTCCCTGCCCTTCCCATCCCTCACCTTCCCTTCCCTTCCCTTCCCTTCCCTTCCCTTCCCTTCCCTTCCCTTCCCTTCCCTTCCCTTCCCTTCCCTTCCCTTCCCTTCCCTTCCCTTCCCTTCCCTGCCCTTCCCTTCCCTTCCCTGCCCTTCCCTGCCCTTCCCTGCCCTTCCCTTCCCTTCCCTTCCCTTCCCTTCCCTTCCCTTCCCTTCCCTGCCCTTCCCTGCCCTTCCCTGCCCTGCCCTTCCAATCCCTCACCTTCCCTTCCCTTCTCACACCTTCACTTCACGCACCTTCCTTTCCCGTACGTTCCCTTCCCTTCCCGCACCTTCCCTTCCCGCACCTTCCGTTCCCTTCCATTCCCGCAACTTCCCTTCCCTTCCCGCCCATTCCCTTCGTTTCCCGCACATTCCCTTCACTTCCCTTCCCGCACCTTCCCTTCCTGCACCTTACCTTCCCGCACCTTCCCTTCCCGCACATTCCCTTCCCTTCCCGCACCTTCCCTTCCTTTCCCTTCACTTCCCTTCCTTTCCCTTCCGTTCCCTTCCCGTCACTTCCCTTCTCGCACCTTCCACAGAATCACACAGAATCACAGAATGTTAGGGATTGGAAGGGACCTCAAAAGATCATCTAGTCCAATCCCCCTGCCAGAGCAGGAAAACTTAGGTGAGGTTACACATGAAGGCGTCCAGGCGGGTTTTGAATGTCTCCAGAGAAGGAGAATCCACAACCCCCCTTGGCAGCCTGTTCCAGTGTTCTGTCACCCTCACTGAGAAGAAGTTTCTTCTCACATTTAAGTGGAACCTCTTGTGTTCCAGCTTGAACCCATTACCCCTTGTCTTACTGTTGGTTGTCACCGAGAAGAGCCTAGCTCCATCCTCGTGACACCCACCCTTTATATATTTATAAACATTAATGAGGTCACCCCTCAGTCTCCTCTTCTCCAAGCTAAAGAGACCCAGCTCCCTCAGCCTTTCCTCATAAGGGAGATGCTCCACTCCCTTAATCATCTTTGTGGCCCTACGCTGGACTCTCTCCAGAAGTTCCCTGTCCTTCTTGAACTGAGGGGCCCAGAACTGGACACAATATTCCAGATGAGGTCTCACCAGGGCAGAGTAGAGGGGAAGGAGAACCTCTCTGGACCTACTAACCACCCCCCTTCTAATACACCCCAGGATGCCATTGGCCTTCTTGGCCACAAGGGCACAGTGCTGGCTCATGGTCATCCTGCTGTCCACCAGGACCCCCAGGTCTCTTTCCCCTACACTGCTCTCTAATAGGTCATTCCCCAACCTGTACTGGAACCTGGGGTTGTTCCTGCCCAGATGCAAGACTCTACATTTCCCCTTGTTATATTTCATTAAATTTTTCCCCGCCCAACTCTCTAGCCTGTCCAGATCTCGCTGGATGGCAGCACAGCCTTCTGGCGTGTCAGTCACTCCTCCCAGCTTGGTGTCATCAGCAAACTTGCTGATGGTACACTCAATTCCCTCATCCAAGTCATTGATGAATATATTGAACAGTATTGGTCCCAGAACTGACCCTTGAGGCACTCCACTAGATACAGGCCTCCAACCAGACTCCGCCCCATTGATCACAACTCTCTGGCTTCTCTCCTTCAGCCAGTTTGCAGTCCACCTCACTACCCGATCATCCAGTCCACACTTCCTCAGTTTTGCCGTGAGGATGCTGTGGGAGACGGTGTCAAATGCTTTGCTGAAGTCAAGGTAGACCACATCCACTGCTCTGCCATCGTCAATCCACCTTGTTACGTCTTCATAAAAGGCTGTGAGGTTGGTCAAACACGACTTCCCCTTGGTGAAGCCATGTTGACTGTCCCTGATGACCCTCTTATCCTTGATATGTCTTAAGATGGCACCAAGGATAAGGTGTTCCATCACTTTCCCAGGGATGAAGGTGAGGCTGACCGGTCTAGAGTTGCCTGGGTCCTCCTTCTTGCCCTTTTTGAAGACCGGAGTGACATTTGCTTTCCTCCAGTCCTCAGGCACCTCTCCCGTTTCCCAAGACTTGGCAAAGATGATGGAGAGCGGTCCAGCAATGACTTCAGCCAGCTCCCTCAGCACCCGCGTGTGCATCCCATCTGGACCCATGGATTTATGGATGTCCAGATTGCTTAATTGCTCCCTAACCCAGTCCTCATCAACTGAGGCAGACTCCTCCATTGCCCTGCCTTCCTCTGGGGCCTCAGGGGTACGGGGCTCCTCAGGACAGCCTCCGGCAGAGTAGACAGAGACAAAGAAGGCATTCAGTAATTCTGCCTTCTCTGTATCTTCTGTCACCAGGGCACCCACCCCGTTCATCAGGGGGCCTACATTGCCTCTGGTGTTAGTTTTATCTGCCATGTATTTGAAGAACCTCTTCCTGTTGTCCTTGACCCCTCTCGCCAGGTTTAACTCTAAGGAGGCCTTAGCTTTCCTAGTTGCCTCCCTACATCCTCTGACAACAACCTTATATTCTTCCCAAGTGGCCAGCCCCTCCTTCCATGATTTGTAAATCCTCCTCTTCCACTTGAGTTTGCCCAGCAGTTCCCTGTTTAACCACGCAGGTCTCCTGGCTCCCTTCCTTGACTTCCTGCGCGTCGGGATGCACTGATCTTGAGCTTGGTAGAAGCAGTCTCTGAATGTTAACCAACTATCTTGGGTGCCTTTACCTTCAAGCAGCCTTGCCCACGGGATTCCCTCCAGCAACTGTTTGAAAAGGCCAAAGTCGGCCCTGCTGAAGTCCAGGGTTGCAATTCTGCTCGGTATTCTGCTCCCACCACAGGAGATTCTGAACTCCACCATCTCATGGTCACTGCAACCAAGGCAGCCCCCCACCTTTACTGCTTCGACCAGACCCTCCTTGTTAGCGAGGACGAGATCCAGCAGCGCACCTCTTCTAGTCGGCTCCTCCACCATTTGCATCAGAAAGTTATCGTCAATGCACTGGAGGAACCTCCTAGACTGAGGCTGGCTGGCTGAGTAGTCCTTCCAGCAAACATCAGGGTAGTTAAAATCCCCCATAACAACCAGAGCCTGTGACTGTGAGGCCGCTCTCAGCTGCCCGTAGAAGGCCTCATCAACATCCTCACCCTGATCTGGTGGCCTGTAATAGACTCCCACAACAGTGTCACCCCTGCCAGCCTGCCCCTTAATTCTCACCCACAGACTCTCAACTCGCTCCTCAACCGCACCTGGACAGTACTCTATACATTGCAGTTGCTCTCTCACATAAAGAGCAACTCCACCACCACGCTTGGCCAGCCTGTCTTTCCTGAAAAGGGCATAGCCATCCATGACCACATTCCAGTCATGTGAGCTGTCCCACCATGTCTCTGTAATTGCCACCAGATCATAATCTCCTGACCGAACGCAGGTTTCTAACTCCTCCTGCTTATTCCCCATGCTGTGCGCATTGGTGTACAGGCACTTCAGGGAGCGAGCCGAGTACACCGATTTCACCCTAGGGGCCTGGGGGGCCTCCTGGTCTTTATTGATTCCAGTGTGCTGCCCCACTGATGCAAGCCCAGCTACAACCCCATCCCCCTTCAAATCTAGTTTAAAGCCCTGCAAATGAGCCCTGCTAATTCCTGTCCCAGCACCTTTTACCCCTGTGGGATAAACCTTTCCCACATATCACTGACCGGACTGGTGTCTTATAAAACCAGCCGTTATCAAAGAACCCAAAGCCCTGCCTGTAGCACCAGTCCCGAAGCCAATCATTTACGGACTCAATTTTTCTATTCCGTCCCACATCATCATCCGAAAATGGAAGGAGGGAAGAGAAGATAACTTGAGCCCCAGACTCTTTCACCATTTGTCCCAAGGCCTTGAAGTCTCTCTTCATTCCCCTCAGACTACGGGATGCCGCTTCCTCCCCATCTGTCTGGAAGATCAGTAGGGGGTAATAGTCCGTTGGGCGCACCAGTTTGGGGAGGGCCCTGGCGATGTCCCTGATCCGAGCTCCAGGTAGGCTACAAACTTCCCGATGCTGAGGGTCAGCTCTGCATATCGGGCCCTCTGTCCCTCTCAGAAGGGAATTGCCTACCACAATTACCCTTCTTTCTTTTTTATCGGAAGCAGTCTTGAGGTGTGGAGTCGATCGCCTCTTCCTATGTGACTTCGTAGGTGGCCCTTGCACCACATCCCCACCTACATCTTCTTCAATATCCAGGGCCTCAAACCTATTACGGAGGGGCACCTGGGGAAGCAAAGCAGGTAGGGAGGGGGGTTGCCCGCGACGCCTAACTGGAACTCGCTTCCAACCCTCCTCAGCTGTTTGGCCCCCTACTTCTGCCCGACAGTGACAGGGCAGGGGCTCTCTCAAATCCTCCCTCTCTGCCCGACAGGGCAGGGGGTCCATCACCTTTTGGGGGGTTCCCCCTTGGGGCCTTTCTGCCTGGCACGCCAGGGAGTTACTCCACCAGTCAATCTCCCTTTCACACTCCCTGATGGACCTCAGCGTCTCAATCTCCTTCCCTCAATCTCCCTTCCCTTCTCGCACCTTCCCGCAACTTCCCGCTCCTTCCCGCACCTTCCCGCAACTTTCCTTCCCGCACCTTCCCTTCCCTTCGCTTCCCGCACATTCCCATCCCTTCCCGCTCCTTCCCTTCCCTTCCTGCACCTTCCCCTCCCTTCCTGTACATTCCCTTCCCTTCCAACACCTTCCCTTCCCATCCCGCACTTTCCCTTCGCACAACTTCCCTTCCCTTCCCTTCGATTCTCTTCCCTTCCCTTCCCTTCGCTTCTCTTCCCTTCCCTTCCCTTCCCTTCCCTTCCCTTCCCTTCCCTTCCCTTCCCTGCCCTTCCCTGCACTTCCCTGCCCTTCCCTTCCCTTCCCTTCCCTTCCCTTCCCTGCCCTTCCCTGCCCTGTCCTTCCAATCCCTCACCTTCCCTTCCCTTCTCGCACCTTCACTTCACGCACCTTCCTTTCCCGTACGTTCCCTTCCCTTCCCGCACCTTCCCTTCCCGCACCTTCCGTTCACTTCCATTCCCGCAACTTCCCTTCCCTTCCCGCCCATTCCCTTCGTTTCCCGCACATTCCCTTCACTTCCCTTCCCGCACCTTCCCTTCCTGCACCTTACCTTCCCGCACCTTCCCTTCCCGCACATTCCCTTCCCTTCCCGCACCTTCCCTTCCTTTCCCTTCACTTCCCTTCCTTTCCCTTCCGTTCCCTTACCTTCACTTCCCTTCTCGCACCTTCCCTTCCCTTCTCGCACCTTCCCGCAACTTCCCGCTCCTTCCCGCACCTTCCCGCAACTTTCCTTCCCGCACCTTCCCTTCCCTTCGCTTCCCGCACATTCCCATCCCTTCTCGCTCCTTCCCTTCCCTTCCTGCACCTTCCCCTCCCTTCCTGTACATTCCCTTCCCTTCCAACGCCTTCCCTTCCCATCCCGCACTTTCCTTTCACACAACTTCCCTTCCCTTCCCTTCGATTCTCTTCCCTTCCCTTCCCTTCTCTTCCCTTCCCTTCCCTTCCCTTCCCTTCCCTTCCCTTCCCTTCCCTTCCCTTCCCTTCCCTTCCCTTCCCTTCCCTTCCCTTCCCTTCCCTTCCCTTCCCTTCCCTTCCATATCTTCCCTTCCAGCCCATTGCATTCACTTCCCTTCCCGTACATTCCCTTCCCTTACGACACCTTCCCTTCCCTTGCCTTCCCGCACCTTCCCTTCCCTTCCCTTCCCGCACCTTCCCATTCCTTCCCTTCCCGCACCTTCCCTTCCTGCACCTTCCCTTCCCTAGCCTTCTCTTCCCGTAGCATCCCGCACCTTCCTTTCCCGCACATTCCCTTCCCTTCCCTTCCCTTTCCTTCCCATCCCTTCCCTTCCCTTCCCTTCCCTTACCTTCCCATCCCTTCCCTTCCCTTCCCTTCCCTTACCTTCCCTTGCCTTCCCTTCCCTTCCCTTCCCTGCCCCTCCCTGCCCTCCATTCCCTTCCCTTCCCTGCCCTTCCTATCCCTCACCTTCCCTTCCCTTCTCGCACCTTCACTTCCCGCACCTTCCCTTCCCGCACGTTCCCTTCCCTTCAAGCACCTTCCCTTCCCTCACCTTCCCTACCCGAAGCTTCCCTTCCCGTCCCTGCCCGCACCTTCCCTTCCCGCACCTTCCCTTCCTTCCATTCCTGCAACTTCCCTTCCATTCCCGCCCATTCCCTTCCTTTCCCGCACATTCTCTTCTCTTCCCGCACCTTCACTTCCAGCAACTTCCCTTCCCTTCCTTTCCCTTCCCTTCCCTTCCCTTCCCTTCCCTTCCCTTCCCTTCCCTTCCCTTCCCTTCCCTTCCCTTCCCTTCCCGTCCCTTCCCGTCCCTTCCATTCCCTTCCCTTCCCATCCCTTCCCTTCCCTTCCCTTCCCTTCCCTTCCCTTCCCTTTCCTTCCGTTCCCTTCCCTTCCCTTCCCTTCCCTTCCCTTCCCTTCCCTTCCCTTCCCTTCCCTTTCCTTCCCTTCCCCTGCCTTCCCGCACTTTCCCTCCGTTCCTGCACCTTCCCTTCCGTTCCCTTCCCTTCCTTGCCCTCCCTTCCCTTCTCTTCCCTGCCCTTCCTATTCCTCACCTTCCCTTCCCTTCTCGCACCTTCACTTCCCGCACCTTCCCTTCCCTCACCTTCCCTTCCCGCACCTTCCCTACCCGCAGCTTCCCTTCCCATCCCTGCCCGCACCTTCCCTTCCCGCACCTTCCCTTTGCTTACCTTCCCTTCCCTTCCCTTCCCGTACCTTCCCTTCCCTTCCCTTCCCTTCCCTTCCCTTCCCTTCCCTTCCCTTCCCTTCCCTTCCATTCCCTTCCCTTCCCTTCCCTTTCCTGCCCGCACCTTCCCTTCCCTTCACGCATCTTCCATTCCCGCACCTTCCATTCCCTTCCCGCACCTTCCCT